>NC_142943.1:6492058-6512058 GCF_046866305.1 Octopus bimaculoides
CGTATATATATATATATATATATAGGTAAGTGGTAGGTTTGCCTCGATCCTTCAGGGGTAGTCTGAAGCATCCAAGCAACCAGGGGATGTTTAAATCCGGAGGCACTCCTGGGGGTCACCTGTATGGGTACCGTCTTGGGAAGAGGGCGTCCAGAGGCAGGTAATTTATTGCTTAAACCGTAGTTTATGTATTTACTTGGAGAATGGAGCAACAAATACAAGAAAAAAGCATTTTCGTTGGACTAGATAGCCGTTGTTTTATTATGTGGAGCTTGTGAAATGAGTCAGTGTGGAGGTTTAGGTTATGTAATGAATCATTTTGTATATTATATCATAGTCACTTACGTACGTTTCGATCGAGCCAGTGGTTTGGCCGATCTCTTCAGAGTGTTGAAGGGTATATTCGAAGTTTGTGGTGTGCGAAATGTAGGAGAAGTAATTATTGGGTGTAATATATGTGGTGGTGTGATAGTGATGAAAGGTAAATAGAGTGTTACGTTTTAGTTGTTGCGTTGGTCTTCTTGTAAGGGGATATAGGGTGGATGCTATTTAAGAACATTGTTCCAGTTTTAGTCAAGTGCATCTCCACGTGATATCCAGCAATCACAAACATCACGTGTTAAACTCTAAAATAACAATAACACAATGTCATAGACAGTTTCACGTTACTGCATCATGTTCTTTAAATGGACTCGTAGACATGTGTGTTGGCACTCCGTCACTTACGGCGTCGAGGGTTCCAGTTGATCCGATCAACGGAACAGCCTGCTCGTGAAATTAACATGCAAGTGGCTGAGCACTCCACAGACATGTGTAACCCTTAACGTAGTTCTCGGGGATATTCAGCGTGACACAGAGTGTGACAAGGCTGACCCTTTGAATTACAGGCACAACAGAAACAGGAAGTAAGAGTGAGAGAAAGTTGTGGTGAAAGAGTACAGCAGGGTTCGCCACCATCCCCTGCCGGAGCCTCGTGGAGCTTTAGGTGTTTTCGTTCAATAAACACTCACAACGCCCGGTCTGGGAATCGAAACCGCGATCCTATGACCGCGAGTCTGCTGCCCTAACCACTGGACCATTGTCAACACTCGTAGACAATTATGACACTATATATTTCATAGAGAAAGGCGGCGAGCTGGCACACACACACACACACACATACACACACACACACAGAGCACACACACACACACACACAGAGCACACACACAGAGCACACACACACACACACACACACACACACACACACACACACAGAGCACACACACACACAGGACACACACACACACAGGGCACGGGCACACACACACACACACACACACACACACACACACACACACACACACACACACACACACACACACACACACACACACACCACACAATGACATTCATTATCATTAAATTGTCTCCTTATTCATGTACCCCGAAATTTTGCTAAAGTTGTTCGTTTCCATGATTTGAAAATCATTTCGAAATTTAAAAAAAATTTGATGAATTATACTTTGCTCCTTTTTTTAAACATATATACACGCTCCGTTTTTTTTTTTTACATCATTGTTCAATGAATTAACATAACAATTATTCTATAGAAATCCACCCATGCCCCTCGCAATGATATTGCACCAAAGAACCTTACACTTCTATACACGATAAGTACACCTGCATTAAGGTGGCGAGCTGGCAGAAACGTTAGCACGCCGGGTGAAATGCTTCGTGGTATTTCGTCTGCCGTTACGTTCTGAGTTCAAATTCCACCGAGATCGACTTTGCTTTTCATCCTTTCGGGGCTCGATAAATTCAGTACCAGTTACGCACTGGGGTCGATGTAATCGACTTAATCCCTTTGTTTGTCCTTGTTCGTCCCCTCTATGTTTAGCCCCTTGTGGACAATAAAGAAATAAGAAACATTAGCAAGCCGGGCGAAATGCTTAGCGGTATTTCGTTTGTCTTTACGTTCTGAGTTCAAATTCCGCCGAGATCGACTTTGCCTTTCATACTTTCGTGGTTGATAAATTAAGTACCAGTTGCGTACTAGGGTCGATCTAATCGACTGGCCCCCTCCCCGAAAATTCCGTTATCATGGTGGAGTTATCAGTTCTTTGCTGCCCACAGATCCTCAATAATCATACGACGGTCTTCATAGACTATTCCTCGAACCGTTGTAATCATTTGGTCATTTCTGCCTGTTGATGGTCTGCCATATCGTTGCTCATTGTCCATTGAGGTGCAGCCATCTTTGAACCGGTTGTACTACTCCTTTATTTGTATTTTTCCCATAGCATCATCTCCAGCGGCCTTCTGAATCTTCTCGATAGTCTGGGCTTGCGTATCACCAAGTTTTTTGGCAGAATTTGATATAGTATATTTGCTAAATGCGCTCGGTCATTTTGACTCAAAAAGAAAAATCGCACAGCACACCCTTCATATCTGTACTCAACGTGTCACAGAAAATTTTCCCGCATGTTCAGGAAGGACGTGGCCGCCTAATACTCATGCGAATTTAGCTCAAGCATTATTATTTTGTGCGAAAAAAATCAAGGTCGGATACTTTTTGATTACACCTCGTGTATATATATATATATGCAAGTATTTAGAAATAAATATACATACATACATGTACCTATTCTTTATTTACCAGTTTCGCCCAATCATGTTTCGAAAGATAGTCCAGGAAGTTCAAGAAATGTTCTCTCATAAAGTCCATACCAATTCAGACACGAGAACTCCCCATACTCATGGCGCCACACTCAACTCGGATTCGCTAACTCACTACCATGGAATCAATGGACCTGATTGGTCAGAATTTGAACAGTATTTTGCGACAGGTAGGCACCAGCTTTGTTATTTCATAATATGCGTGCGTTCATTCAAAATAACTCATAAGTATGTATGTGTATATATATATATATATATATATATACACACAGACATACATATGTAAATAATATATGTGTGTGTGTGCATGGTGTTGTTTTGATTTCATACTTGAATTTTATTTCTCAATGAAGCAGACTATCCATCGCATTTAAATTAATCAATTGTTTACTTTTATGTCTTAATTATGTAATAATATGGCTGATGTTGTTTATGTTCTCAACCACTGAAACAGCTGTAAAACTTCAAACGAAATTATGAATCACTTCCGAAAACTTTGCCTTTTTTGCGAGATATATATATATATATATATATATATATATATATATATATATATATATATATATATATATATATATATATATATATATATATATATATATATATATATATATATATATATATATATATATATATATATATATATATATATATATATATATATATATATATATATATATATATATATATATATATATATATATATATATATATATATATATATATATATATAGGCGCAAGAGTGGGTGTGTGGATAGACGCAGGAGTGACTTATTTCCCAACCACATGGTTCTGGGTTCAGTCCCGCTGTGTGACACCTTGGGCAAGAGTGCTCTACTATTGCCTCGGGTCGACCAAAGCCTTGAGAGTGGATTTCGTAGACGATTAGATTATGATTGGGCGATAACTGTTTATTCAAAGTAGCCGTCCTCAGTTTCCACCACGGCCCGAAGACAGCTCCGGAACCTAGCGCATACGTTCCTCACTGTCACTCTGGCAAGATTTTCAAACACCTCCTTCATTTTGGCCACCAGCCTGGCCTTGGTGTGCAGACAAAGCATTTGGTGTCTTTCTCAACTGCACCCCACACGAATGGTAAACCATGGGACTACAATCGGGATAATTAAGGGGCTAGAAATTAGGACTGGCGAAGTCGCAGATATTCTCTGTCAACCACTTCTGATTGTTTCCGGAGGTATGGCAAGGTACCAATCCTACTGCCACGCATATGGCTTTCCAGAAGCAGCCCTCTTCAGCCAGGGTTGGACTACGGTCCCCATCAGCTTTACATAGCCGACTAAATTGTGCCTAAGGCCCTTTTCAAAGTTGCTGAATGAATTCTGGCGTGCAGACGCAGTTAAAACGCTCGCTGGGTCCCTTTCTGCCGGCCCCGGCTTTGTACTCTGTTGTAGTTGTCCCTATGCGTGTATATGTGTGTGTATTATATACATACGTATACACACACACACACACATATATATATATATATATATATATATATATATATATATATATATATATGTATGTATGTATGTATATATATATATAGTTGGAGTTTACAAAAAAAACAAAAGATAAAGACACGTATATAAACAACAAACAGGTGTATTAGTTTAACGCTCGGAAAGGTGAGAAAGTCTTTTACGTTTCAAGCCTACGCACTTCAACAAAAAGGAACACGATAAAATAAACAGAGAGAGAATATATGCATATATACATACATGCATATATATATATATATATATATATATATATATATATATATATATATATATATATATATATATGTATGAATGTTTTTATATATATATGTGTGCGTGTGTGTGTGTGTGTGTAGGCAAAGGACGAGAGAGAGAGAGAGAGAGAGAGAGAGAGAGAGAGAGCGCATATATACGTACATATACATACACACTCATTGCATACGTTCATACATACATACATATATGCGGACATTAATATATACATAATACATATATATATATATACATAATATATATCCGGAAATATATCCATAGCCACAGTTGCCTGCCTACGTGCATACGTACATGTATGCACATTTATACAATCAAAACTACATGTGCACATATACATAAATGCATATATATATATATATATTCATAAGCATGCACTTACATACGTAGATGCGTGACTACATGAATATATATATGCTTAAATAAATGTATACATATTTACCTACTCATACACACACACATACATACGTACACGCATATATAGAAACATGCGTGCATGCATACATACATACATACATGCATGCATACATACATTCATACATTCATACAAGCATATATATATATATATGTACATGCATGCATAATTACATACATACACACATACATGCATATTTACACATGTCTATACCTCCATACACACATACAATTGTAGATATATATATACATACGCACACATATATACATACATACATACGTACAAGCATTTACATATACATATATATATGCACATTCATAAATACAGTGAAACACTCATACATACATGCATACATACATACATACATATGTACATACAAACATACACACATACGTACATACACACATACATAAACACATCCATACATACATACATACACACATACATACATACATACATACATACATACATACACACACACACACATATATGCATAAATATACACATGTATATACCGACATACATACATACATACATACATTCATACACACATACATATATGCATAAATATACACATGTATATACCGACATACATACATACATACATACATTCATACACACATACATACATACACACATACATACATACACACATACATGCATGCATGCATGCATGCATACATACATACATTCAAACATACACATACATACATAAATACATACATACACACATACATACGTACGTACATACATATATACTTACATTCCCACACACACACACACACACACACACACACACACACTCACATGCATGTCTGCAATTCTGCTTCCTATATATATTTGTCTTAAATATTATTCTGTAATCTGTAATAGACGGGTCATTGTTGACTCGAAATTACTGAAAGAAAATCGAAACCATTCCATTGAAATCAAGACGACTTTTTACCTCCAGCTACGACGCTTGACAAGTAATTCTTAAGCGAAGAGGATTAACGAACTCTTTATCAAGTGCTTATTGACGAACTGAAGTAGTTATTGGCGTATTATCACACTGTGATAATCGTCGTAACTTCACCCATTCTTAAAGGCTGTCCAAGATTTACCAATTGACTGGAAGCAAGTGAAATAAACGTTGAATAAGGAAGTCACACATAGTGTTAAGTTATTCTTGTAATCGGTTTAGTTGAGAGAAAAGAAAAAAAGAGTGAATAAAACAAGGGAGAAAACTAGACACTCCGAAACCCTTAACATATTTTTTCTCCATTAATAAAAATACATTTTATATTTATGTTTCCGTATTGTTCTTGTTTGTACGCATGGAAATGCAATGATTCTTTCTCGGTTTTTCTTCAACTATCGTCTGCTTTCCAAGTGTTCGATAACTGATAATTTTCTTTCAAATTCTTATAATAGTTTCTTTTGAAATAAATAGTCTAAGCCGGCATGTTTTTGTAAAGCTTATTTTCTTAATAACAATATCGCTAAAAATATATATATATTTATCTATATCTCTTCTTCAGTTATCACTTTTTTTTTATAGAGCAATTAGAAGCATGCTTTCTTTAAATTCACATTGAAAGTGCAGGACAAAGAGCAGGGACTTTCCTCTTTCTAAAAGCCAACTTTTGATATATTTACATGTGCTCAAGGCCCCCGTGTATACAGGGTGTTCGGGATAAACTTGGCAGCTTGCTTATAAGGAAAAGAAAACACAATACCCTATTGAAAGATCAAAAAGATATCAACAAGATTATGGGCTAGGAGATAACAGTTTACTCTATCAGTAGCCGTCCACAGCTTCCACCACGGCCTCAAGACGACGTCGGAACCTTGTGCATGCGTTCCTCACTGTGTCTCTGAGATCTGTGTGCACTTCCTTGATCTTGGCCACCAATTTAGCCTTAGTGTTGCAGGCAGAGTGATCGGTGTCTTTCTCAACTGCGCCACATGAATGGTAAACCATGAGATTACAATCGGAGGAAATAGGAAACCAGAAACTGAGGCTGGTGAAGTCGAAGAAATACTTCGAGAATCACATCTGACTCTTTCCGGAAGTATGGCAAGGAAACGAATCCTGCTGCCACACATATGGCCTTCAAGCAGCAATCCTCTCCGACCAAGGATTGACCACGATCTCCAGCAGCTTCACGTGGCCATCTGAATTGACTCTAAGACCCGTGTCGAAAATGTGAAGTGGCATGACGCCACCCCCACTGAAGACACACCCAAAGACCGTCACAGTTTGGGGAAACCCGGTTTTATGATGTTCATATCACGTCTTACAACCTTTACAGGATTCCCCGAGCATTGAGCAGTAGTCACGATGTTTGTGTTTTGATATCCGACACGAATCGTCATCATACCAGGAACTCTTTTCCAATATTTAGATAACTTCCAGTCCTCCATGTCAGCTAACTTTTTCTCAACTACAGCTTTAATCCTTATTAATGTGCCAAATTTTAAAATTTTCGATAAACTTTAATTTTTGAAATGCTGGCAGCCAAACGAACTAGATCTGTATTTGCTCCAGTAAAGACGTGTCATCTGACTCAACTCTGTTGACTTCTTCTCTTTGGGAATACCATTCTGCCTTCGTGACGCCATCTGTAGAAATTCGTTTTCACATTTTCACTTTACTGATGTTGTTTACATTATTCACATTTGACGGATATTTGTCCTCATCTTGTTTGTCGTTAACACAACGTTTCAGCTGATATACCCTCCAGCTTTCATCAGGTGTCTTGGGGAAATTTCGAACCTGGGTTCTCATTCCTAAGGTATTTTTCGATGTTATTATTATTATTATTATTATTATTATTATTTAGGTCACTGCTTGGAATTGAACTCGGAATTTTGGGGTTAGTAGCCCGCGCTCTTAACCATTACGCTATATGCCCGGGGTTCGTAGTCCGCGCTTAAGAGCGCGGGCTACTAACCACAAGATTCCGAGTTCAACCAGGAGAAAACAGTGGGTTTGCAACTAGTTTGTTGAAGAGGTAAGTTCATGTTGACTAGCGGAGATTTCTGTCACTGGACGGAGGGTCCGGTGAAAGTGCTCGGAGTCTGGTTCAGACCAGATTTCCAAATGGATAGGAACTCAGAAGAGGTCATGATCGGGGTGACCAAGCTCACCCAGAAATGGACTGACAGGAATGTATCTCTGAAAGGCCAGGCGGAAGTAGTAAATACATACGTCACTTAGGTAGTGTACAACCGCCTAACCGTCGCACCTTATCCCAAGGAAACGCTGACCAGACTGGAGAGCTTGCTCTTTCGATTCTTATGGAACGGTCAGGGTCCGCTGGTCAGAAAATCCATCTATTTCCAAAACTACTCCGTAGTGGTCTTGGATTTCCGTTCTTCATGATGCGCTGCCACGTGTTGAGGCAGAAATATTTGAATCACTGCGATGGTGTGAACGACGGCGACGAAAATTAGGGCGAGCTGGTGTGAGCGTCCCTCGTTCGACACGTCCATCCACAGCTCATCTCATTGAGCGAGCTGCAGTCATGGGTCAAACGTAGACCAAGAATGGACGTTAGGCATGGCAATGCTTGGTGCAGGTGGGGTCACTGCTTGTTCGAGACAAGCTCTTCAAGCATGGAAGTGGCAACAGCCGAACCTGCCCGAGATGCATGCAAGGGAACGAAACCGTCCTGCATGCAATCGTTCAGTGTCCGTGCATTAGTGACTTCTGGGTTTATGTTGAGTAGCTGCTACTCGAGTATGATGAATCCAGCTCTCCACCGAATGCGCAGTAAAAATCGTCGCACCACCTTCCTTTAGAAGAGAAGGGAAGTAAATCCTTCTCTGCTTAATGGCTGTGGCTCAAGAGGTTGTGTGGTAGACTTTTTCTAACCTTTTATATAAATATCCTTTTGGTATATCCTTTTAATTTCGCTGTGTCTCCTCTTGATCGATGTAAACCCCACCTGTTTTGTGTTGTACCTCGTCCTTGAATACTGTCCTCCATGTCTTGGCCCTTGAGGCCAATAAAAGAAATCCTTATTATCCTTATTATCCTTATTATTATTATTATTATTATTATTATTAAGGCGGCGAGTTGGGCGAACCTTTAGCACGCCGGGCAAAATGCTTACCAGCATTTCGTCCGTCGCTACGTTCTGAGATCAAATTCCGCCGAGGCCGATTTCGCCTTTCGTCCTTTCGGGGTCGATAAATTAAGTATCTGTTACACACTGGGTCGATATAATCGACTTATCCCCTCCCCCAAAATTGCTAATCATTTTCCAAAATCTTTATTATTATTATTTTTTTTTTTTTTTATTCGTTTATTATTTATTTATTTATTCATTTGTTTTATTTATTTCCCGTCTGTAGTAACTTCGGTGATATTTTTACTTCATTCAAAAGGACTATTGGCCAATCAATTGTCTGTAACACAGCTGTTCTCCTGTCTTTGACAATCGTACTGAGATCTGCTGCCATCCTCACCACCACCGTCCACCGCCACCATCCCCACCACCACTGTCATCATATTCACCACCATCAACATCATCACCGGCATCACCCAATCCGACCACCACCTTCTACGCTGTAACTATCCCCACAACCACCACCACCCTCCATCAACAAACAGCTCGTCCGCCATCGTTGCCGCCATCATGTATCACCCATCGCCATGTTTCATTTCTCTCTCTCTCTCCCATACACCCACCCACCCCTCTCTTTCACGCTCTTTCTCCCTCCCTCCCTCCCTTTCCCTTCATGTTATACCGTTCCATTCGACTCTTAAATATTCCAGAATATTTGCAACTCTAAAGCTGCCTACAGAAAGATCGATACCTGCATGCATATGTGTGTATATATATATATACACACATATATATATACATATATATATATATATATATATATATATATATATATATATATATATATATATATATATATATATATATATATAATTCTTCATTTACATATATTCGTTATGTTGTGTGCGTATATATGTAGGTAGATAGATAGATAGAGAAAATACATATATACATATATATGTATGTATGTATAATACATATATTAGTATATGTGTATATATACATACACACATGTTTATACATATCTTTTTATCTTTTACCGTTTTATATATATTAATATATGTATTAATGAATATATGAGTGTGTGTATATATATATATATATATATATATATATATATATATATATATATATACATATATATATATATACATATATATATATATAATATACACGTATATATATATATATACACATATACACACACACACACACACACACACACACACATAGTCCGTGTTTTTCAAGAGTATTCTTTTAAAACAGAAATAGAACGATGGAATCTGGGTGGAGAACGGTGGACGGCTAGGTAATGTGTGGTAGGTGCATTGTACGTGTGTAGATGTGTATGTGTGTACGTGTGTGAGTGAGAGAGAGAGTGTGTGTGCGTGTGTGAGTGTGTCTGTGACTGTGTGTATGCGCGTGAGCGTAAGAAGGAGGAAGATTTAGAAAATCTGTTGCTGAAAGAGCCTCTTGAAGTTTCCGAATCCTTCACCATCGACTTTTGTAATAAACGTTTCAAGCTGCGGATAAGGGACCGAAGTGTTTGCTGTTGCTGCTGCTGCTGCTGCCGCTGCCGTCGTCATTACGTTTTTTTTATATCTCACCTTTTTTTTTTAACCCTGTCTCTTTTTCCCTTGTCATATCGATCAGGAGAAATATTTTCATAACCTCATCCTCAATAATAATGTCTGGCAGTTATTTTCCTCATTTTCCTGTCATTTTTGCACTGCCGAGTCCTACATATTCTCACTTTGACATTATTTTCAATGGCTATTTACGATCACTATTCATTTGTATCGTTTCATGTCCATGTTTATTATCCAATGAATACAACTACCTACTCTCTGTTTGGCGCCGAATTGACAACAGTCTGTTGAAGCGTGGGATGGAATACTTTGTGGTATTTCGTGTTCCAACTCAGCACGTTATGAGTTCAAATCACGCCGGCTTTAATTTTGCCGATCACCATTTCAGAGTCGATAAAATGCATCATTCTAGAGCGGTAGTTTGGCAGAATTGTTAGAGTGTAGGCCTTTCGATGTCTGTTCCGACTCAGCACATTCTGAATACAAATCTTGCTGCGTTGCCGAAAACGGTGACATTTCTGACAATTGTTGTAAACAGTGGGGAATATCGGCAATTTGGAAAAACCAATGGAAACTTGGCTTCTTTGGTTCGATTCCCTATTCCTCTTTCAAGATCGTTTTTTTTTATAATATTGACAGACATTTTATACTTTTACATACATATATATATATATATATATATATATATATATATATATATATATATATATATAACTGGTACTCCATCGCTTACGACAACGAGGGTTCCAGTTGATCCATCCGATCAACGGAACAGCTTGTTCGTGAGATTAACGTGCAAGTGGTTGAGCACTCCACAGATATGCGTACCCCTTCACATACTTCTCAGGGAGATTCAGCGTGACACAAAGTGGGACAAGGTTGGCCCCTTGAAATACAGGTACTACTCATTTTTAAGTGAGCTGAGTGGACTGGAGCGATAAAGTGAAATAAAGTGTCTTGCTCAAGGACACAACGCACCGCCAGGAATCGAACTCGCGACCCTACGATCGCGAGCCGAATACCCTAAATACTAAGCCACGCACCTTCACACAATGTATTAAAAAATTGCTTTCCAAACTAAATTTCATTACATCATTGGTTTCTCTATAGTTCTTTTCTTGGAACATGAATGTCACAAATATCGAGGTATTTGTGCAAATGTACTTTACGAAGCCGCTGTGAGTAAAAGTCGGCAATCAAAGAATATTATTATAAAATTATACAATGTGCCTAGAGTAGAAAGGATTAAAATTATTATTAAGGCGGTGAGCTGTTAGAATCGTTAGCACACCGGGTGAAATGCTGAGCGGTATTTCGCCCGTCGCGACGTTCTGAGTTCAAATTCCACCGAGGTCGACTTTGCCTTTCATCCGTTTGAGGTCGATGAATTAAGTACCAGTGAAATACTGGGGTCGATCTAATCGACTAGTCTCCTCCCCACAAATTTCAGGCCTTGTGCCTTTAGTAGAAAATTATACAAGACGTTATATAAATCTGGCAGCCGGAGTTATATATGCGCGAGCAGAGATAGGGAAAGAAAACGTCTGATACTTTTCTGTCCGTGACCGACATATTCTCTCTGTGTGTTTAAGATCCCGTGTATTTGTGTGTACATGTGTGTATAAGTATGTGTAATGAGTTAAGAGAGAGGAGGGAAAGAAATGGTAAGAAAGACAGAGAGAGAGAGAGAGAGAGAGAGCCGGTCGTCGGGTATTCCTGAAGTATAAATATATATGCCATCTGTTTGGTTATTTGCTAGATTTTATTGAATGGCACAAATCCTGGTTTCTTAACAGCAGTTTATTCCAATTAGGCTCACTCACAATTTAACACCAACAGTATCTGGGTCGAATCGAAAACCCATTTGTTCTTGCATATCTTCTGTCACTATTGTCAGTGACAGAAAAATCCACCAAACATTTATTTCGACATTGCAACTGCAGAGGCGTTCGTAAGTCGAAACGAATATCAAGACACGATGACATCACAACTTTGCAGACGACAGTTAATCCAGTCTGTTACCAAGTCTTTTTTATTGTTACAGCGGCTTAATTTCTTATGAAGGATACACAAAATAAGGCTATATTTACTAGAATTAGAAAGGTAGTGATGGGCTTCATCGGTAGAGAATTAGATTAGAAATATGAATATTGGTTTCTAATTTAGGAACAAGGGCGGCAATTTCAGGAGGAGGGAGTAGTCGATATCATCGACCCCAGTCCTTGACTGAATCAGTTTTATTTTATCAACTATGAAAGGACGGAAAGCAAAACTGACCTCGTGGGAATTTGAATTCGCATAATATAAAGAACCGGATGAAATACTAGAAAACATTTTTTTTTTCAAACATTTTAACAATTCTGCCAGCTCACTGCGTTCGGTTTCAGTCCCACCCCGGGGCACATATGGCAAGTGTCACCTACTTCAGTTCCAGGCCGACCAATGTCTTGTGACTGAAAGAACACCGTCAGATGTATGTATGAATGCATGAATGCATGTATGTATGTCATTACTCAGTTATATCTGAAGATGTCTTACCAATAGAGAAAGAACCGGTTTCTAACCTAGATTCAAGGCTCCTTCATTGGAATTTCAACATCAACAGGGTATGTATGTATGTATGTATGTATGTATGTATGTATGTGTGCAGATTTGTGCATTTTGTTTTATGTATGTATTATCATGCATATAGTTGCATATCTAGACATGCTCATATATACTTAAATGATAAACTTCTGGAAAGTTATACAGATTTTTACAGTTCCAGTTATGGCTTGGATATATAGTCTTCGAATCAGCTTTCTCCTTTCTGGTTTTGTGAATCCTAATTTCTCAAGACTGGTATTTAGGCACTGTATGTATGCATGTATGTATGTATATATGTATTATCTATCTATGTGTGGGTGGATGGGCAGCTGATTAGCTGGGTGGCGGTGTGGTTGGGGTATGTGTGCCTCTGTGTTTATGTTTGTCTCTCCACACACGCTACTCGATAACCGATGTTAGCTTGTGTCTCCATAACATAACGCTTTGGCAAGGAGACCAACAATAAGTATTCCTGTTGATTTGTTGGACTAAACTCTTCAAAGCAATGCTCCAGCATGGTAGTAGTCCAATGACTGAAGCTAGTAAAAAAGACAAAAGATTATTAAAACATAAATGAATTCATTTTAATTTTTCCCGCCTTTCTTTCTTTCTTTCCATTTTATACAGAATTATTTCCGAAGGAAGGAGGAGCCGAAAAATCTTACAGATTCCTTCTCCAGCTTGTCCACATGCTCTTCGAGTATATATCTCAGGAAAACCTCCGTTCCAATAAAATTCTTGACTTCCATTTACCCCACGAACTCTTGGAAATCTTCAATTCGCGATTATACGTCAGTGCCGAACCTCACAGTTTGGACCAGATTCTCAAAGATTGCAGGGAGACGCTTGTCTACTGCGTTAAAACAGGTAAATCTAATTCTAATACTTTACCGCATCACTCTCACTCTCTCTCTCTCTCCCTCCTTCTCTCTCCCTCTTTCTCTCTCTGTATATACACATATCTATCTATCTATTTATCAATCTATCTATCCTTCTGTACATTATATATATATATATATATATATATATATATATATATATATATATGAATGTCGGTATGTATATGGTGTATGTATGTATATATATATATATATATATATATATATATATATATATATGAATGTCGGTATGTATATGGTGTATGTATGTATATATATATATATATATATATATATATATATATATATATATAAATGTTCGCATGCGCGTCCTAGAAGATCGTCAGCTGTGATGCATTGTATCTGCTACACAGTTTAATTATAAAACCATGATTAATTACCTTACATCTCCCACTTAACTCTGCAAATAGCCACACAAACACAAACACAAACACACACACACAAACACACTTCACACTCGAAGATTTAATGGCGTTTAATGATATTATCGATCCGGTCTTTGGTGACAAGACACATTCGATTCCTAGCTCAATTCGAACCTGGAAACGAAAGAAGATCGCTTCTAATCATACGCCGCAAAGCATGAAACCGAGTCCTCCACGATATTCACCAAATATGGCAACGCCAAACAATTATCCATTCTGCAGCAGACATTCGGAGGAATTGTGGATGCCTTGGAAGCATCTGCAGTTATATTCAAAGGAGGAGGTTAGTCAATACCATAAAACCCCAGCACATGACTGGTACTTTTGTAGTAGTAGTAGTAGTAGTAGTAGTAGTAGTGGTGGTGGTGGTGGTGGCGGTGGTAGTGCTGATGGTGGTGATAGTAGTGGTCCTGGTCGTGGTAGTAGTAGTAGTAGTAGTAGTAGTAGTAGTTTCAAATTTTGGCAAAAGAGCCGGCAATCTTTTGTGGGGTGGGGACGCGGAGTGGAGTAATCGATTACATTGACACCAGTATACAACTGGTACTTTATTTCAACGACTTATTCCGTCGGTTTACTTTTTGCCGAACCTCTAGTAAACGTAGACGTAAACACACCAACACCGGTTGTCAAACGGTGGCAGGCTACAAACACAGACGCGAACACACACACACACACACACACACACACACATGTATATATATATATATATATATATATATATATATATATATATATATATATATATATATATATATTATATATAGAGGCGTATGGCTCAGTGGTTAGAGCGTCGAGCTTACGATAGTGAGGTTGTGAATTTGAATCCCGGACCAGGCTGCGTGTTGTGTTCTTGAGCAAGACACTTTATTCCACGTTGTTCCAGTTCACTCAGCTGTAGAAATAAGTTGCGACGTCACTGGAGCCAAACTGTATCGGCCCCTTTGCCTTTCCCTTGTATAACATCAGTGGCATGGAGAGGGGAGGTCGATATGCATGGCCGGCTGCTGGTCTTCCATAAAAAACCTTGCCCGGACTTGTGCCTGTGAGGGTATCATGACCGAAGGGAATCTCTCAGCATATATATATATATATATATATATATACACACACGACAGGTTTCTTTCAGTTTCCAGTCTACCAAATCCACTCACAAGGTTTTGGTCAACCCGAGGCTATAGTAGAAGACATTTGCCCAGAGTGCCATGCAGTGGAACTGAACCCGGAACCATGTGGTTTGGAATAAAACTGCTTACCACATACCCATGCCTATACAGACCTTGGTATCCTATATGCAGATTAATAAACACTAACAGTGTCTGTTGTTTTTAGCGTCCATATCGTTATTATCCATAATCAATGTGTGTGTGTGTGTGTGTGTGTGTGTGTGTGTGTGTGTGTGTGTGTGTGTGTGTGTGTGTGTGTGTGTGTGTGTGTGTGTTTGTTTTCAAATATAAAGACAAACGATTTTTTGAACAATGGCCAGAAATGATACACTTTGTGACACAACCCCACATAACACACTTTTAAAGATCACCATCTGTAAAACCGGTTCAGTGTATAGTCATATATTTAAAATTCTAAACATTCTTCATATATTTTGTGTACATTTTCGACATTTATCTTTCCTCAACTACAAATTGTTTGGATTACTAAAACTCATACATGCATATATATATATATATATATATATATATATATATATATATATATATATATATATATATATATATATTCAGCATTAGTCCAGTCATGGTTCTTTATCCATTTTTTCTTTATCCATGTTTTCTCTCCTCATTCCTCTCTGCAAAAGAGCGTAGGCTCGAAATGTCAAATGTCGTGTTTATTTTTTGTTGTTGTTGTTGTTTTTTGAGGGGGGTTTCGAGAGGGGTTTTCCAAGGAAAACTGAAATATAAGAAAGGGCTCGTGACTTATATTTGTCTTCTGAATTTCTTCCGTTTTTAAACAGGACACCCTCGTTTCCTAAACCAACTGTCGTCTGGACTTGATATAATTGGGCTTGCTGGGGAATGGCTAACAGCTACAGTGAATACCAACATGTAAGTAGGAAACATTTCAATCAACATGTATTGTTATAGCAAACACAAACGTGTAACAAGAAAATTTTTCAATCTATATTGCATTCTGTGCAATCGCCATTTCCTTTTTATTTTTAAATGTATAAAAAAATTGCCCTGCTGGAACCCTCGACGTCGTAAGCGACGGAGTGCCAACAATAAGGTGCCCTGATTAGTGCCAATACTGGGGAATGAACCGTGGAACCGTCGGTTCTTAATACGATAAGCCAACATCCTTTCGATTCAGCTAGTTGCGTTCCTTCTGGTCGCTTTCTTTACATCGATGAAAATATCCAAATCGAAAATAGATTTTTAAAAGCTAAAATAGTTTACAAAACTAAAATTATGGAAATCAGTAAAAAAAAAAAAAAAAAAAAAGAAAAAAAACAAGAAAAAAGGGCAAAAAGAAATTCCTTGAAATAAATGAAATCAAATCAAACAATAATAACAACAACAATAATAATAATAATAATAATAATAATAATAATAATAATAATAATAATAATAATAATAATAATAATTAAAATAACAATAATAATAATGGTGTAAATCGGTAAAGTTTTGAATGAAACAAAGAGAGAAAGTGAAGAACGAAAGAAAAGAAATGAAAGAAGCAAGAAAGAATGGTCGATTTTAAAGAATTCTGTCGTTGAATGAATCTTAAAAAGCCCGAACAGAGCGACAAGGAGAGAGAGGTTTCACGTCAATTGAAAACAATGTGTTTATATTTGTGTGTGTGTGTGTGTGTGTGTGTGTGTGTGTGTGTGTGTGTGTGTGGAGAGAGAGTCTGTGTGTTTGAGTGTGTTTGCTATGGATGAGAGGTGGGGGGGGGGGTATATATGTGTGTGTGTGTGTGTGTGTGTGTGTGTGTGAAGGAGAGGCTTGTTGTGTGGGTGTGTTTAATATGTAGGAGAGCGTGTGAGTATTGTGTGTGTGTGTGTATTCGCGTATGTGTGTGTCTGCTGGCGTATGTTTGTTGGCGTGTGTGTGTGCATGCGAGTGTGTGTTTGTGTGTGTATGTGTTCATGTGTGTGTGTGTGTGTGTGTGTGTGTGTGTGTGTAAGCGAGTTATGAGTGTGAGATGAGTGTAGAGTATTTCAGGAGTGTGAAGTCCATAAGGACTAGGTGTGTGTGTGTGTGTGTGTGTGTGTGTGTGTGTGTGTGTGTGTGTGTGTGTGTGAGTGAGAGAGAGAGAGAGAGAGAGAAAGAAAGAGAGAGGTATACATGAGTGTGTGTGTGTGTGTGTGTGTGTGTGTGTGTGTGTGTGTGTGTAAGATGTCTCCTTGAACATATGGTGCGTTTGAGTGTATCAGTATGTATGAGTAAATGAGCGTATGTAAGTGTGTATGTGTGAGAGAGAGTGAGAGAGAGAAAGACAGAGTAAGATTAAGGAAGACAGTGAAAGGGAAGAGCCCCATCTCCTTCTCCCACCCGACCCCTACAACCGAACACTCCACTCATCTACCCTCCATTCCTTTACTCCTCCCCTCTCTCCTATTCTCCCCCCCCCCCCCGTCGTTACGTTCTGAGTTCAAATTCCGCCGACTTTGTCTTTCATCCTTTTGGGGTCAGTAACTTAAGTACCAGTTAAACACTGGGGTCGATGTAATCGACGCGTCCCATCCTCTTCCCCCAAAATTTCATGCCTTGTGCCTATTATAGAAAGGATTATTATTATTATTATTATTAATGAGAAGGAAAAGAAGAAGAAGAAGAAGAAATATTTATCGATAGATACATACATACATACATACATACATACATACATACATATAATTAAATATAGACAGTTTACGAAAGAGTTACAAATGATTTCATGCTTTAGAGATACAATAATTTGCTTGATTTATGCAACAAGCCATGTATCTCTAAGGAATCTTTCAGCTTTAATTCATATCGTTAGATGTATTTTAAAATCAGGGCGCTGGTCTATGAGAAAAGATGTGGGGAAAAGAAAACACGCGAATATAAAAGGGAAAGAAAAAACGGGAAGAAAGTTGTTGCAAAACGTGGAACGAGAAAGGGAAGAAAAGCAAGAAAAGGGAGATTTTCGACCTCTTTATCTGTGAAAACCACAAGTAATTTAGCTCATATAGAATTATGTAACAGAGAGGAGGCCAAAATCTGCGAGATTTTTCCGGAGTATGCGACTCAGTCTTGAGAGGGTGGTGTGTTTCCAGTTCGAAAGAAGAAACATGCTCATGTGCTTACATTTGCATGTGTGTGTGTGTGTGTGTGTGTGTATATATATTATATAACTCTTCACAATTTCCTCCCCTTCTCTCTTCTCTCACTCCCTCGTTCTTTCTCCCCCCCCCCTCTCTCTCTCTCTATTGTATTCAGTATGGTTTATTTTAGTATTGTTAACCACACTTCAGTTTAAAGAAATAATTAAAACAAGTTGAATAAATTTAAATAAAAAGAAACGAGGATTTCTCATAAAACTCAAAGTTTTATAGAAAATGCATTTCTTTTCAAAGAATGTCTTTCTTCTCGCCATCTGGTGTCTGTTGAGATGGATCCTGAAGTAGGAAATTTGGTCGATTTCCTTGCTGAGACAAACCTTCACTACAAGACAACGTTGACAACAACAACAACAGCAGTAGCAGCAACAACAACAACAATAGCAAACACAATAACAACAACGAAAATGGTTTCAAGTTTTGACAAAAAGCCAGCAACTTTGAGGGGAGGAGTTAGTCGATAACATCGACCCCCAGGGCTCAAGTGGTACTTATTTCATCGACCCGAAAAGATGAAAAGTAACATTGATGCCCGGCAGTGTTTGAACTCAGAACAGAGACGGACGAAATGCCGCTAAGCATTTTGTCCGGCATGCTAACGGTTCTGCCAGCTCACCCTCTTAACCGGAATAAATATTAATTTTATATTTTTGGCACAAAGACAGCAAGTTGTACCTAGGACGTAATGGCGGAGTAAATGCCACTAAACATTTTGCCTGGTGAGCATACGATTCTGCTAATCCGCTGTATTCATAATTCTTTAGCGGTTCCCCCCACCCATATATATATATATACATATACACACACATATATATATATTTATATATATATATATATATATATATATATATATATATATATATATATATATATATATATATATATACACCTCGTCTTAACGTTTCAGTTTCTACCCAAAGTGTCCCAACGTTTAAGAGAGTAAATAAAACTATTTCACACAAAAACAATATTTGAACGTCAGGTTATCTTGCTACATTAACGATGAAATCTAATTTGAATATTCTTTAGTGTTAAATGAGCCATAATATGATTAATTTCGGCAAAAACCAATGCTTTAATCAAATAGAATCATTTATAAATAATAACCAATCAAATATCTGTAGCTTGTATAAATTAATGTTTCTGTTTTCCTTGTTGAGAGTTTATTCCTTGATGTGGCTTTCCCGTTCGTATCTGACACAAGGAGATTCTTGTTTTCTTTGTGAATGCATCAAGATCTTTCTGAAATTTTATTTTTCTTTGTTTTATAAATTCCTCGAAAGCAGACGTATGATATATTTAGA
>NC_142943.1:6517058-6520290 GCF_046866305.1 Octopus bimaculoides
GAAACGTTAGCATACCGGGCGAAATGCTTAGCGGTATTTCGCTTTGTCTTTACGTTCTGGGTTCAAATTCCGCCGAGGTCGACTTTGCCTTTCATCCTTTCGGGGGTCGATAAATTAAGTACCAGTTGCGTACTGGGGTTGATTTAATCGACTGGTCCCTCCCGCAAAAATATTTTGGGCCCTGAGCTTAGAGTAGAAAAGAACAATATATGCCACAAAACAAATATGTATACAGTAAGACAAACATAGATGCTACTGCTAAACTGGAATGTGTATGTTTAAAGAAATGGTATATGATACTAAACATACACACATGTTACATCTAAACAAATACGAACGCTACAAAAAGGCGAGCATGCTGTTAAACAAGCATCCATGTTGCTGAAGGAACTTATGTGCTGTTCGTAAACGAGAAAACATATTATTGAATATGTGTTGGAAAGGAGTTAGGAGAGGGATGGAGAGAAGGAGGTGGGAGTTAGTGATATAAATAGATATGTAGATGTGTATGTATGTATATATATATATAGATAGATAGATAGATAGAGAGAGAGAGAGAGAGAGAGAGAGAGAGAGAAACAGTGAGATGTGGAGAGAAAATAGATTTGCAGATATAAAGAGACAGAGAAAGATGTAGGCAGATGATAGATAGATAGATAGATAGATAGATAGATGGATAGATATGGCTCTGCGTTTCCAGAAGGCAGCTGTTATTTACCATCACTATTATAGAATCTGAAGGCGTTTCTTCCAATCTTCCAGTTGGTAATGGTCTCATTGTTTATGACAAATATTGTCATAAACAACTTCTTTATATACAAACATAAATACATACATACACACATATATGCACACACACACACACACACACACGATTTTTTATGACAAATATTGCTATTTTCCTTCTTTATATACATCAATCGGATTGTTTTCAGCCAAACAGATACAGTATTATTATTATTATTATTATTATTATTATTTACTAGTCTTATTTTTATCACGTGCTTTCACTGCACTACTAAGTGCAGCTCTGTGTGCCTTGGATATGTGCTGTGGTTTGTTGTAGTGCTCTTATTTTCACTGTATTAAAAGTGTTTTACGCAGCATGTGTTCGGTGCCTAGTAGTGCTATTTTCGTTATGTTATATATACTTTTAAGTCCTAGAGTTTTTGTTATGTATTTGTCTTAATGTCTTTTTTTTTTATCATACCTAATGCGTCTACTATGACAGGAATTGTTTCTGGTTTTAAGCTCCACATTTTAGTTATCTCTGTTTCCAAATATTTGTATTTTGAAAGTTTCTCCGATTCTTGTAGAAAAACAATGTCATCTGTTGGCATTGATACATCGAATAGAAAGCGTGTTTTTCTTGATGATCTCTGACAACTATATCCGGCCTATTGGCCTTAATTTCTCTATCCGTGTGTATTGGTATATCCCAGAGCATGGGTGCTTTCTCATTTTCTGTGACCTTTTCTGGCGTGTGCCTAAACCATCTTTTTCTGTTGATATTCCATAGTGTTCGCATAGCTTCCAGTGTATATAGGTTCCAACTCTGTCATATCTGTGAATATATTACTTCTTAGCCAGGACTGGGCAGCCAGAGACAATACGATTTATTGTTTCTTTTCCATCTCCACATATTCTGCAGTTACTTGTATTTCTTTTGTTGTGTTTTTGATGATTTCTGGTAGGGAGGCTTTGATCTTGTGCAGCAATTAAAAATCCTTCAGTCTCAGCTTTGAGTCCTGAGCATCTCAGCCATTGTTGAGATTTTGCTTTGTCTAATTCTTTTCTGTTTAGTTTAGCCCAGTATTTGCCATGAAAGGGCTTTTCTTGCCATCGTTTTATCATGATCCATTGCTGTTCCAGTTTTAGTTTGGATTTCAGTCGTTTTACAGCTTTTGTTGTTTCTTCTTCTTCTTCTTCGTATTTGTTAGGTACTATGACTTCATTTTTTGTATTTGTCAGCTTTCTTAAAGAATGAAAACAGTTTTTTGTTTTGTTCGTGTTTTGTGACTATTTGTATTAGTTTTCCTTGCTTCTGAAGCAGATATTTGTGAAGTCCTATGGTGGTTATTTTGTAATAGTTTTCTAGCTGTATAAGGCCTCTACCACCTTCAGTATGTTGCATATATAACCTTTCTATAACCTTTGTTTATATAACCTTTTTATTATTATTATTATTATTATTATTATTATTATTATTATTATTAAAGCTATTACATACTATATTAGTTTACAGAGATGTTGTCTTCCAATTTGATTACAACAAACCTCCTAAAACCTCAAGAATCTTTCGCTCAATAAACACTCACAACGCCTGGTCTGGGAATCGAAACTGCAACCCTAACCACTGGGCCATTGCGCCTCTACGGTTGAGAAATACTACGTGATACATTCAGTTCTTCCTGATATAAAAAGACCATTAACACAACTACACACACCATCACCAAAACCTCGACACCGCCACCACTACGGTTTACAAAATCCCCACAAAAAAAAAGAACACAACCGCTACCACCAGCGCCACCACCAAAACCACAACGGAAGGTAGCACAGCCAGTGGAAGCACCACTCATTAACACAACCATTATGACTACCACCACCACCACCACCACCACTACATTCTACTCCACAAACTCCCCCAATGATCGAATATTTTTAACAGATTTTGTTGAACGTTTCTGTCGCCAATTCCAAGAAATTCAAATAAATTGTCTGGCTTATGGAAGTTGACAGAAATATGTCTAAGAGGGTGTAACTGTGTACAAACACATGCACATACGTATATATATATATATATATATATATATATATATATATATATATATATATATATATATATATATATGTCTGTGAGTGTGTGTGTGTGTATATAAATATATGTATGAATATATTTAAACAAATATATAAGTTTGTGTATGAATATATATGTGTTTATAAATATGTATGTGAATACATACATATTTACATATGATGTATATATATATATATATATATATACTATATATATATATATATATATATATATATATATATACATGTATATATATATATATATATATTATATATATATATACATGTATATATATATATATATATATATATATATATACATGTATATATATATATATATATATATATATATATATATACATGTATATATATATATATATATATATACATGTATATATATATATATATATATATATATATATATATATACATA
>NC_142943.1:6525790-6530790 GCF_046866305.1 Octopus bimaculoides
AAGATAAAGTCGACCTGGGTGCAATAGGATAAATAAATGGTATTTACATAATATCGAGATCTCTTTAATTCTTTAGTTGTCTTACAATTACTGTGTGTGTGTGTGTGTGTGTGTGTGTGTGTGTGTGTGTGTGTGTGTATATATAAATATAAGCAAATCGGAAAGTAAAAATAACAAAACAGCAAAAACCAAAAGGACAAACACATGGAATGAATTAGGTTGACGCTCAGTTTAAGATGGGAAATAGATTGGGTGTATAACGTTTCGGGCATGGCTCTTCGTCAATGTGTGTGTGTGTGTGTGTGTGTGTGTGTGTGTGTGTGTGTGTGTGTGTGTGTTGTGGTTTCTTGAATATCTTTAGAGTTTGTGATTTCTTCCCAGAAATTATTTGTGTTATTTTGTTTTTATTATTTCTGAAATCCTCAACATTTTCTGCTCCCGCAATCCTTTCACTGTACGTATTCCTCTCAATCATCTTCGGTCTGTTGCTGTTGTTGTTGTTGTTGTCGTTATTTTTCTACTGTTGCTGTTGTTGTAGCTACAATGAGATTTTATTTCGCTTTTAATTGCTTGCGAAAAAAATTGTTTTAAGGGGTTGGAAATGAGCTCTTTGTTTTTATTCAAGAGAAAGCCTGCCGTTTTTCACATCGATACATTCACCAAGGATTTCTTGTTTTAAATGTTCATAAAAATTGTACTTCTTTTGTTATATTTCCGCAGTATTTTTCCTTCATCCTTTTATTCCTCGATTCCATTAAGAACCAAGAGATCTTTTGCTTGATTCTTTCTCTCCTTCTCTGTATGTTTGTTTCTCACGTTCGTAGCTTGGACTTGAACGTTTTTGTTTATTGTCTTTGCTTTCTTCTATTTCATACGAGAAATTGTTTAGGAAGAAACCACTTTTTTGTTATTAATACAGTTGCTTCTTATCTTAATTGATCAATCTTAGCGATGTATCAACATCACACCTGTCATTCGTATATTTAAGATGGTTCATTTTGGGTTTCGTTACTATTATGATATTTGAGATACACTTCCGTTAATCTATCAGAAGAATCTTTATTGATTTTAATCTGTAAATTGTTTCCACATTTTGATTATTTTCATAATAGACTACTCCCACTTTTAGAATATATAAGAAACTATTCCCACCTTTAGACTATTGCTGGGAAATTTCCACTTTTATTCTAATGTGTTAAAATTTCCACCTCCAGACTGTTGTTTAATTTCACCTTTACATTTCGTCACTTGTCATAGAGTTTTTACCTTTATACAATTGTAAATTTCCACATTTAGACTGCTATAATAAAATTTTCATTTCCACACTGTTTTCATGAGCTTTTCACTTTTAATCTGTTGCTATAAATTTTCTGTCTTTAGTGTAGCGCAATAAATTTTCCATTGTTAGTCTAAGTTAATAAAATTTCCACCTTTATACTATTGCCGTTAAATTACTTCCTTTACAGGTAATAAAATTGTAATACAACTTCAACATTTAAACTTTTGTCATAAAATGTTAACATTTAGACACTTGTCACAAATTTCCTCCTTTAGTGTACCGTAGTGAAATTTCCACCTTTAGTGTACCGTAATGAAATTTCCACATTTCTGTTATAAAATTTCCACCTTTAGGATTTCTGTACTTTTTGCGTTTTACATTTAAAGTACACATCCTCCATTTTAAACTTGAACTAAATTATACAATTTTCTTTTTTTTTACTTGGCATTGATTTTCAAAAATTAATTATATACCTACATTGACGAACACATGTTATAACTAAACGTACAAAGACAGAACAAGAGAAGGAGAGAGAGAAACAGAGAGAGAGAGAGAAACAGAGAGAGAGAGAAACAGAGAGAGAGAGAAACAGAGAGAGAGAGAAACAGAGAGAAAATGAGAGAGAGAGAGAGAGAGAGAGAGAGAGAGAGAGAGAGAGAGAGATTCGATGCCACAGAAATCAATGTACTAAAAAACTCAGTCAGTCTTGGGCATTTTGCTACGTCTTTCTTCTGTAAACCATTGAAAACGGTGGATTTGCGGTTGATACATATAGACTTAACTACCACAAAATTAAAATGCTTTTTCCTTCAAGACTGAAGTTTTCCTTTATTTAGTAATTAACTAAATTAGCTGTTAGGTTTATCAATTTGTGTTGCATGATTCCTGCTGTGAAACTGTGTGCTGAAACAGATATTGTAATATTTCGAGATGGTCTTTTTTTCCTTTTTTGCCAAATAAACACACGCACGTTTGAGAAGAACGAATATATAGTCCGTGTGTTTATTTGGCAAAAAAAAAAAAGATTACCATCCCGAAATACAACAATATAATATCTGTATTAATTGTGTTGGTGTTAGTGTTTGTATTTAAAGTCTTCTTGGGTAGAAATGGAAGCGTTTTAGGACTCAAACGTGGTTTTCCGCAACTCTAGTTTCATGGCGCTGTGATCTTCTATATATATAGTAGAACTTCGCAGTACGAGTGCTCCATTGTACGAGTAATTTGTTGTACGATCCGAGCCTCGTACAAATTTATGTCTTGAAGTACGAGCGGAAATCCGCCGGCCCAATGGTTTTCCCTTCATGGCAAAATTAATAGTCAAGACTATTTAAGCATTTTATCTGATGGAATTCATCCTATGGTTGTGGAAATGCTTCTGGAGAGAAACGCAATCTTTCAGGATGATAATGCACCAATTCATGCAGCTAAAGTTGTTACTGAATGGCATGAGGAACATTCTAGTGAAGTTGAACATCTTATCTGGCTGCCACAGTCCCCAGATCTCAATATTATTGAACATTTATGGTGCATTTTAGAAATACAAGGAGTCGATATCCTTCACCATCATCACTACAAGAACTGGAGACTGTTTTAGCTGAAGAATGGACAAAAATTCCTTTGGAAACAATTCAAACTTTGTATGAGTCCATACCTCGTAGAATTCAAGCTGTAATTACTGCCAAAGGCGGTCCTACCCCATATTAATATTTTTGAAATTTTAAGGTGTTTCCAAGTCACTAAACTTTTTTCTATTTTCTCTCTCCGTTTACTTCAACGTGTTCCTTTCTGTTGAAGAGCATTGGCTCAAAACGTAAAGAACTTTCTCACCTTCCCGAGCGTTAAACTAATACATCTGTTTGTTGTTTACATACCCATCTTCGTCTTTTTTTTTTTGTAAATTCTCACTATATATATATATATATATATATATATATATATATATATATATATATATATATATATATATATACTCGCATATATGTATTTGCTTACATGTATGTATGCATTCTATTTTGTAATTTTCATATATTTATGGAATATATAGGACGCCATAAAAGTAGACAGATCTTCAAAATCAGTCGATTTTTCAACAACTTTGTAATTCCTCTGTCGCCTGATGGATTAGCTGAAACTGAGGACTAGAATCAAAATGTCTTTGACCCTCGTGGCCAAAACTATATTATTATTATTATTATTATTATTATTATTATTATTATTATTGTTATTTTTGTTGTTTTGTTGTTATTTCCTTTGTTGTGAGTCCACGTGGCCAACAAAAAATATTTACCAAGGTCGTCGTCCTCATTGTCACCGACAGCATCGTTATTATCATCATCACCAGCCTCGATTGAATTACTGCTACAACCCATTTGAAAGGCTTCCGAACAGTTTCTAACAACCGAACTTTTACTCGTAAGGCTTGGGTGGGAGTCGTGGTTACGATAAATGTGGACGTGGGGCTGTCTGTGAGTACATGCGGAAGCATTTTTACGTTGATTTCTATTTGTGTGTTTGCATGTGAATGTGTATATATATACATATGTGGAAGTGCAATGACCCTGTGGTTAGGGCAGCGGACACGCGGTCGTAGGATCGCGGTTTCGATTCCCAGACCGGGCGTTGTGAGTGTTTATTGAGCGAAAACACCTAAAGCTCCACGAGGCTCCGGCAGAGGATGGTGGCGAACCCCGCCTTTACTCTTTCACCACAACTTTCTCTCACTATTACTTCCTGTTTCTGTTGTGCCTGTAATTCAAAGGGTCAGCCTTATCACTCTGTGTCACACTGAATCTCTCCAAGAACTACGTTAAGGGTACACGTACCTGTGGAGTGCTCAGCCACTTGCACGTTAATTTCACGAGCAGGCTGTTCCATTGATCGGATCAACTGGAACCCTTGTAGTCGCAACTGTCGGAGTGCCATGAATATATATATATATATATATATATATATATATATATATTCTTTTATTTTTTCATCCATTTTACTGCGGCCACGATAGAGCACCGCCTTAGGGAGTTTTAGCCGAACAAATCGACCCCAGGACTTATTTTTTAAGCCTAGTACATGTTCTGTCTGTCTCTTTTGCTAAACCGCTAAGATAAGGGGATGTAAACATACCAACTCTGGTTGTCAAGCGGTGATGGGGTAACAAATACTGACACAAAGACATACATACATAGATATATACATATATATAAATACGACGAGCTTCTTTCAGTTTCCGTCTACCATATCAACTCACGAGGCTTTGGTCGGTCCGAAGCTATTGTAGAAGCAGTGGGATTGAACCTGAAACCATGCGGCTGGGAAGCAAGTTTCTCACCACACAGGCAGGCCTACACACACGCGCGCGCATACATATCTTTGCATATATATATATAGAAGTGTTCTGTACGTTGCTTTCTCTGAGTGTGTGAATATGTTTTGCGTTTTATTTTTTTACCTTATTTTCTGTGAGAACAAACATGTGGAGTCCTACATTATCATAGGCACACCCGCACACAAACACGCACGCACGCACGCACACACACACACACACACACACACACACACACACACACACACGCACGCACGCACGCACGCACGCACGCACGCGCACACTCGCGCGCGCCATATTGATTTTAATCTTCAGTTAGAAAGATTTTACTCATGATTTGGCGGAGGTCTGGGATGGCTGCAACGACATAGTGACGTCCTCAGTCATAGCGAAAGAAGG
>NC_142943.1:6538290-6565790 GCF_046866305.1 Octopus bimaculoides
TGTTTTTTAACAAATCGGAAATTAATATATACTGCACGTCCAACGGTTTCTATAGCAGTACGTGGACTTACTTGACTTTCTTTTTGTCTTTTTCACCTTTTCCTCGCTTTCATCAACACCACCACAATCATCATCATCATCATCATCATAGTCATTATGTTTTATTCACTTCTACATTATCCTGCTTTTCGCCTTTTCCTTGGTGTTTTCCTATTTTCCTCCTCCTCCCTGTCTTCCCTTTAATCTCCATTAATATCTTTTTTTCCCTTTCTTTTCCTTCTATTTCAGAGTCACTTTTCTATACTCCGAGCTGCTAGTATTCTAGGCATTGGCACAGATAACTTAGTTAAAATTAGCTGTGATCATAGGTAAGATAATGTTGTTGTTGTTGTTGTTGTCATTGTATATATCCGTGTGCCTGTATGTCTGTATATGTCAACGAGTGTGTGTGTGTGTGTGTGTGTGTGTGTGTGTGTGTGTGTGTGTGTGTGTGTGTGTGTTAAGAATTCAGAAACTTAAAAGCCACACTTCATGCGGATTTTTAAGCTAGATCCTACGGAGTGCTAATTGGGCCGGCGCCCCAAAACTAAAGAAAGCAATAATAATGAAGTATTCATCGGTACCCTACCAAATACGGTATTACTTTAAATTCAGTTTAGCTAAAAAGAAATTTTAAGTTCACAAATTTTTCCAGTTCTTTTAAAATTTGAATTTTCAACTGTTAGCTTATAACAAATCCTCACCCAGACCTGATTCCAATGCTGGATGTCCAAGAACCAAATGAAGGGCAGAGTTTCAATCTCGGGATCATCCCGATTCCAAAAAAGTATGTCTATGTAGAGCAAATGTAGACTGAGATACAGGGGTCCCAGAGAGACAGACAGACAGAATTTCGCATTCCTTATTATAGATATATTTCCGTAATCCTCAGTGGTATTTCAACTCAGAGAGCGAAGAACAAAGAGCAAAAACGAACAGCCGACAGGCAACCTATACAACGCTGTGGCAACTCCGCAAATTCGTTGCGTGTGAGTGAGACATTTAAAAGAACTGATAATTAAAGAGATAATTCAAAAGCTAATTAAATCTGAGTTGTTGACGTGATTGCAATCAGCAGTTACATCTGTTTCATTCCACCATTTCAGCAGAGAATGTGAAGTGGCAGACTGTAAGCTTTGCCTATGCAGTTCCGAGGAAGTTCAAAAAAAAAAACAAAGGAATGTGATGTTTCTATGTTTGATGCAGTGACTGCAATAATTGCAGGATTTGTTGAGTATCTTTTGCAGCTGTTTTCTCGGAAATACCTGGATATTTTCACAACAGAAGAATTTACGGTTTCATTTCTGCGACTCCGATCTTGGCATGATCTTTACAAAATTATCTGCAACGGAATCATCCACCATTCTATCTTATTTCTAACACTGTGTATACGATACGTTTGGAAGGTGGGATGGAGCTCGGTGAGGGAGCGGCTTTACTTCCTTCACAAAAATAAGATGGAGCTCGGTGAGGGAGCGGCTTTACTTCCTTCACAAAAATAAATCCATGTTGTTGGGGGTGGGGGGTTACAGCGGCGGTCGTGATATTTATGTATTTCTGTTTCATAATATGACAAATTAGTTTTTATACGTGCGTGTGTCTATATGGCTGAAGTGTGTGTGTGTATGTATGTAGATAGATAGATAAATAAATAGATAGATAGAAATTATGATAAACATACCTTTATATGTACGTATACAAGTATATATATAGATATATATATGTGTGTGTGTGTGTGCGTGTGCATGTATGTTTGTATGTGTAAGTATAAGTATAAACAGATACACATACATGTATACAAGTGTATGCATATAAGCAACATACACCTATGCACATATATGCATAACCTCACTATATATATATATATATATATATATATATATATATATATATATATATATATATAGATAGATAGATAGATAGATAGGTAGAATGAGAGACACAAACGTCGCGCGTGTACAGATAAACACGCTCGTACGAGCATACATGTATAGCCATTATATTACATTAAATAAATGTGTTTCTGTATTTAAACATTAGTGTATAAGTTTATAAATCCGTTTCGATCAGTTTGATCTCTTCCGAACTAGTAAAAGAGAAATAAGGAAAAAATCTGTTTCTGATTGGAAGAATAGTTGAAAAAGAAGTCGAAAAAAAGGCAAACAAAAACTAACTCGATTCGATCGAAAAATTTAATGGGAGGGAAAGGCTTAATTTAAAATTGTGGTGGTTTAATTCCATACATAGGAAAAAAAGAAGCCTCGATCATTTAATGTTCAACGTTGGTAATTGCAATAAAAAGGGTGAGAGAGGATTCTATGATTGCCTAATATGGAAGCGAACTGTGGAAATAAGTGAAAAACATGTTGTTACTATTATCATTATTATTATTATTATTGTTATTATTTGGTAGAATCGTTGCTGTGCCGAGCGAAATGCTTAGCGATATTTCGTATGTCTTTACGTTCTGAGTTCAAATTCCGCCGAGGTCGACTTTGCCTTACATCCTTTCGGGGTCGATAAATTAAGTACCAGTGAAACACTGGAGTCGATGTAATCGATTAGCCGCCTCCCCTCAAATGCCAAGGCCTTTTGCCTTCAGTAGAAAGGATTATTATTATCATTATTATTATTTAGTAGAATCGTTGCTGTGCCAGGCGAAATGCTTTGTGCCTTTAGAAAGAAAGATTATTATTATCATTATTATTATTATTGAGTGAAAGAGCAGCACATGCCATCAAAGTGGCACTAGGGTACAATTATAAGAAGCCTAATTATTGTTTTTGCCTTTCATCCTTTCGGGGTCGATAAAATAAGTACCAGTCAAATATTGGGGTCGATGTAATCCACTTTCCGTTCCTGACACTTATGGCAGAGAAATAAAACAATAGAAAAGTAAACAAATAAAATAAAGGGGGCGGAAAAGCTTTTACGTTTCGAGTCTATGTTCTTCGACAGAAAGGAATAAGAGGGGGGAAATGGGGAGAAAAAAAAAACAGTGTAGAGTCCATGCGTATGACTAGAAGAAAAAGAGGGTGTTTGAAAGAGAGATAATAATAAAAAGAGGTTGAATGAAAGGGAGATAATAATGGTGATCCCAACGAACTAAAGTGCAAGAGCGTGTGTGAGTGTATGTGAGAATGGTGTGTTTGAGTGTATATGTGTGTATGTCTGAATAGGGGTGAGTGAGTCTGACGTGTGTGAGTGTACGTGTGTCACGTGTGTGTGTGTGTGTGTAACAGTTGACGTGTGCTTTTTGAAGTGGTGTGTACACATGCATATGTGTGTGTGTGAGTGACCAAATAATGTGCATGTGTATAGGGCATGTTTTGGGGCGAAAGTTATCTTTGTCTATGCGTGTTGCATGTGTGTGTGTGTATATATATTGTCTGTGTTCAGGTATTATGTGCTTGTGCGGATGTAGGAGTGTGCGTGGTGATGTGTGGTGTGTAGTGAGTTAAACAGTGTGTGTGGCTGCTCGTGTAGTGGTATGTGTGGTGACACTATTGAAGAGTGTGTATGGGTGGGTGGATAATGGGCTGTGGTGTGGGTGCTCAGAAGTGATCGGTGCGAGCTTCTTTCTGATTCCGTCTATCAAATCCATTTACAAGGTTTTGGTCGACCCCGGGGGGGGGGGGGTTATGCTAGAATACACTTTTCCAAGATGCCATACAGTAAATCTGAACCCAGAACCATCTTGTTGGTAAGCAAACTTCTTACCACCCCGACCCCACACAGCCACACCTGCGCCTAAAACTAATCGTATCCTTCCGCAAACATGACTGCGATGCTTTAAATCTCTTAATCCCTTCTTGTAAGTTCGTATGTCAGTCCTTACAGAACGCTTTTAGGATAATCCGCCATTTTGACCTGAAACAATGAAGTGTAGTGCGATCAATTAATGCTCGGTGGAGCATCAAGGCAGAGGGCTTCCATGCGATCTGAAGAAATAATATCCTGAAGGGTTGATAGAGAATGTGATAGTCACAGGGATAAACTGGACATTCCGTTTCTCGAAACATACATACATTTTTATATACCCACATACTTGCATATATAGAAATATATATATATATGTGTGTGTGTGTGTGTGTGTGTGTGTGTGTGTGTGTGTGTGTGTGTGTGTGTGTGTGTGTGTGTGTACACGTATATATATATATATATATACATACATACGTAAGTAAATACCTGCATACATAGAGACATACAAACACACATACATACATATATACATACACTCATACATACACACATACATATACATATGCACATATACATATGCACACATACACATATACATACTTACCACTTCACACCACCATCTTTCATTATCAGCACCACTATTATCATTATTATTATTATTATTATTATTATTATTATTATTATTATTATCGTCTCACAGAAGGCATCGACACGTTTTTTTCCGGTTTAAATGGCAGGTATAACATGAAATCTATATTTATTCTCGGATAAGAACCGTTTATTAGAATTCAACTGGAACTGGAACTTGTCAATAGTTTAAAGATTTGGCTGGGATAATGGGATAATGGGATAATCAGATTAAAATTTTTTTTCAAAGCTGCAGTTGTTGGTTTGTGGTTTATTGTTTTCATTTCTCAAACTTTATCGTAGCTTATTGGCGAAAATTATGTTTCTATCGATAGTTGATTCTTGTTGGTTATAGTGTTGAGTAAAGACAGAAGCAACACTACAACCGCTGCAACAGTAACAGCAACATCTTCAGCAACAATAGTAACAAGAACTCACTCACAATTAGCCGCTTCTTCGCTTCTTCGATCGGCCGCAACGGACCTGCGTTTCGCAACGCTTCCCTCCAGGAATTCGCCCCGCCTCCCCCGTCCACCATTAGTCTTAAGTAATGACAAAAACAACAGACAGCAACAATAACAACATACAAGCATTTAACAACATAATAGGCGCAGGTGTGGCAAGAACCACAGGTCCCCTTTCAGGATTCCGGAAATACGATTCGTCACATCCCCAACAAGCCACGTGCGACGCCTCAAAGATGAAGGGACCCCTTACGATATCAAGTGGAGGATCTTAAAGCAGACGGGATCCTATATTAACGGGAGCGGACGCTGCAAGCTTTGCATAGGTGAGCGAACAAGGATCCGCAAAGACTCCCTGAAACCAGGATTACTGAATTCCAGGCAAAAAATTTACACTCCCTGCATCCATTTCAAATACTACCTGCTGCAAGTTTGGGATTCCCCATTCATCGATGAGACCCGAAAAGGTCCTTACAAACTAAAAGCAACCTAAGGGCAGAGTTCCCCTTTTTGGCCCATATGGTTTGGTCTAAGGAAGATAACCCTTATCCTCGCCGACCAGGGTTGTTTATTTTTTGCTTTCTTACTAACTGGCCGTAACGGATTTCTACCTCTGAGGTTGAATAGCTATATGGCCTTCGGCTTTAGAATCCGAGGAGTCGTCCATGGGGCTAAGCCCTGATGGATGTGAAACCATTGGTTGCTCTATGGCCGGACATATACTTTACTGCATATAATATATATATATATATATATATATATATATATATATATATATATATATATATATATATATATATATATATATATATATAACCACCATGTGGTTCCGGGTTCAGTTCCACTGCGTGATACCTTGGGCAAGTGTCTTCTACTATAGCCTCGGGCCGACAAAAGTCTTGTGAGTGGATTTGGTAGACGGAAACTGAAAGAAGCCTGTCGTGTATATATACATATAAATACAACTTTGCTTAAGCTTCTCATTAAAATTAAATTATTCGAAAGATGTGATTTTAAAATTCTTCTTCTTCAGACTTTATTAAATTGTTATAAAATTCAACATCTAGTGTTAAATCTGCTTAACTTTTCCTTGTTTCTACATAGTATTAAAAGTACATTCCCAATACACGACAGACAGACAGAAAGAAAGAAAGAATGTGGTGACCGTCTAATTGAGGCACGTTTGTTCTTTTCTCTCCCTCCATTTTTTACTTCTTCCCTTTTCTTTCTGTAGAAGAGCGTATGCTCGAAACGTAAAGGACCTTTCCATCTATTTTTCCTTAATACTGTTTGTTTTTTACCATGTCATCGTGTTTTTTTTTTTGTACCACACACACACATGCACAAAAAGAAAGAGAAGTAAACTACAAAAGTGGGGAGTTGGTCCGTAAATATATAATTATGTCATCTTACACGTGTTTTAGCGAAGAGTAGTTCCAGATTACGCAATCCGGGCAGATAAGTTTCTCAACTCTTCATCAGAGATTTGTACTGAATCTCTTATAAAAAGAAGACGTAGAAAAATTGTCTCGCTCAGAATGTGTGTGTGTGTGCGCGCGTGTATGTGTGTGTGTGTGTGCGCGCGCGCGCGCGTTTGTGGAATCCGAGCCGTTTGTATAGATGGTGTTCTGAGAGTAGGCAAGTTAATATTAATAGATGTAAAAAGCTAAATGATTCCCAGTTCTTTAGAAAAATACAATTCATTAAATGGTAAACATTCTAAGATTAGACACAGACAGTTTCTCGGCCTTTTAACCTGTGTATGTAGTGCATGTATTTGTGTGTGCGTGTGTATATATATATATATATATATATACACACACACACACACACACACACAAAGTTGTCCGAACCACCGGTATCCATACATAGACAAACAGACAAACTGACAGAAAGAGAGACTGTATATGTATGTATATATATATATATATATATATATATATATATATATATATATCCACACACACATATACGCTATATGTGTGTGTGTGTGATCGAATGAATGACTGTTTGTGTGTGTATGTGTGTGTTTTGTTGTACGAACAAGAGAAATGGAACTTAATACGTAGAATAACATATATTATTTCGTTATTAATCAGTTATAAAGCTACATAAGTGATTCAAGGAACACCTCTCATCGTCTCACCACCCAGCCACCCTGGTTCCATGTCCTACCTCGTCGTACCTCCTCCATCGCCATCTTCTACCACCACGTCTACTCAACACCACCACGACCGCCACTTAACACTACGTTTCGCCACCACGCCCCGCTGTCATCGTCATGTTCCACCAAACCCCCCCCTCTACCTCCTCTCCTCTTTTTCTACCCCCCCCCCACTTCTCTCTCTCCCCCTACACACTCATACATACATACACACATATAAACAAACACATACATACACAGACACCTATAACTTCAGAAACAATTAAGAGAGAGAACCGAGTTGAAACTGAAGATAAATTATCGAACTTCTTTCTTCCTTGGAAATGGCAACTGGATTAATTGTTTGGAGTTTAGAGTTTTAAAGGAAGGATTAAGTAAAGATGACGCTTGAAGAAGCAAATTCTTCATCATCGGATTATTCTTACATAGTAGTCAATAGGGGGGAACGATCGAAACATCAGCTTAGCAGCTGTTGTGTGCTGTGATTGTTGTAAACTTGATGCAACATTAAGTATTTCGACCGCTCAATAATAGCTTCGGCTTGTCTTCATCCGCAGTTCCAGTGATGGATGTTAAACTGTCGACGGATCGAACATTATTTCTTCGTTTTTTTTTTTTTACTTTCCTTGTTTTTGTTCTTATTGTATCTTTGCTTTTTACTTTGTTTATTTTTTCTTGTATGTTTTGTTGTTGTTTTTTTTTTTATTTTCCGTCTGTGGAAGTGGGGGCGGGGTAATGTGTGTATGTGTGTGTGTGTTTTGTATTTTGAAGAATCGATAAACACATTGGTTCTCAGGAATATCGCAAGAATAATTACTACTTAGCAGTTTTTCAAACCTACCTCCACCACCTCAGACATCTCTCTCTTTCTCTCTCCCCCTCTTTCTCTCTCACACACACACACACATATTCACACATTCGCACAAACACCCTCCACCTTCCCTCTGTAACGCCCGCCTCACGCCCACACAACCCACTCCCCATCCGACCATTCCAACACATGGACAAACAGCTGGAAGTATTTCTACAATATTAAAACCGTATTTTTTTCTCTTCTCTTCTCCTCTTCTTTCCTTTTCTTTTCCTTTTCTTTTCCAAATACCAATATTCACTGTCAAAGGGTTATTGCATAATTACCAAAGAATATCTAATTTTGCGGAAAATGTGGAAAGAACCTTTTAAATCTCTAGCATTTCAAATATTCTGCGACTAATTCTGCTTATATATAATTACCAGGAGATTTGTAAAGGCGACTTATTGTTTAGTTGGTTTAGAATCGGTAAGATCCGGATTCAATTTCTAACTGATTTATTCAAATTCTCTGGCAGACGATGTCATTATAGGAACATATATATACAATATTTAGCATCGCAAGATATCGGTTGCGGACATGAGGTTAACTTGCATGTTTTTGTACTGAACAAACTTATAACAGGTGCAAGCATAGCTGTGTGCTTATGAAGCTCGCTTTGCGACCACGTGGTTTTGCGTTCGGTCCCACTACGCGGCACCTTGGGTGAATGACTCCTGCTGTAACTCTGGGTTTAACTAATATCCTGTGAGTGAATTTGCAAAACGAAAATTGAATGGAAGTCTGTCGTATGTATGTTTACATACATACACGTCTATGTGTGTGTTTGTGTATATGTATGTGTGTGTATGTATATATATATATACACGTATATATATACATATATATATACCTGTATGCGTATATATATATATATATATACCTGTATGCGTGTATGTGTGTGTGTGTTTATTTTTCATGTAGTCTTAATTTCACGTTTCAGAGGAAAAATGAAAGTGGCTGAACTTGAAGAAAAAATAATCGCTGCGAAGATTGGCGGCAAATTACCGTTCTTTGTGAATGCCACTTGTGGAACGACGATACTCGGAGCATTCGACCCTGTTAATGACATTGCAGATGTGTGCGAGCGTCACAATGTCTGGCTCCATGTTGATGTAAGTAGCTTCATTTTTTTTTTTTTTTTTGTTAGATTATTTAAAGAGATAAGGCACGGCAGCGGCCCCTCTAACCCTTTTTAGAGCCCTGGACTGAATGCTTCGGACAGAGTAGAAAGACTTCTTGTTCCGACCCTGGCAAAATTTCTCCGTCACCCTGGTCTTAGATACGCTGCCTTATGGTAGTCGCGGTTTGAACGTATTTCAACATGGGGTGGGGGTGTACGAATAACCTGACCTGAGGTTAAACAACAACAACGACAAACAACAGAGTACATGTACGATAGACTGAGTTAGCGAGTGAGTTTCTGTTAGGTCGATCTACCTGCTAAAAATAGCAACCAAATTCCATCAAATTATACTATTGTCTTTAAAAGAAACTACTTTAGACAATAGAGTTGTGGACAGACAAAAAGAGGAATAGCGGCAGCCAGAAAACCTTTGGTCATTGGATTAAGGTTAGCCTAGGGCTAAACAACAGCATCGACTACCGCAAAACATATCTCTAAGTTTACGGAAGTTATAATGTGTGCACAGAACGTATCAAAATATTTACAGAAGTTCTGTTGAATTTTTTGTGCGTAGCATGGTTACTCTTCGCAAATGTTTAATATAATGGTACTTGGAATGAAAAAGGAAAAATAACATTGTAAATTCTACACCGCTGAAAACATATTAAGACGCTTAGATCAGAAATTTTGAAAATTAAAGGTGTCTATTTACTTCCTGCATGTCTGTGTATGTACGCGCATGTGTGTGTGTGTGAGTGTAGTGAGCTTGTGTTTACGTAACTTATTTGTAATATGAATTCTTTTTGCAGGGAGCATGGGGTGGTTCAGTACTTATGTCCAAGAAACATCGACATTTGTTGAACGGAATTGAAAGGTAATGTAGAAGCTTCTTTCCGTTTTAAGGAATATTTTAAAAACAACAATAAAACAACTATTCTATCTGCATTTAAAAAAAACCCTGATATACGCAATAACTATTTTCAGCTGGGTACGAGAAGCTGTAACATAATCGATCGAATTACATTGTCTTTCCTTAGGTCGATGGGTTAAAGGGCCAAAGTGAATTCCTTGGTGGTTGTTCAAATTGTTTACATTCCAAGTTTCAATCCTGTTGAAGTTACCTGTATATCTTATCCTTCTAGAATCGATAAAATAAGTCCTACTATTTGCCTTTCCTCCAATCTACTGACTTTTGCCCTTGCATCTGTGTTAAAAGCAATTATACAGAAGTTCCTTAACCCCTAATCTATAGTTATCTCTTTGATGTACTGGATTATAAAGAAGCTACGTAAGCGTTTCCTCATTGTATAAGCTACCAATCCTGGTCACCCACCGACCTCAGCCTCCACCTGGACATGTTCTTAGCCCTGTTTTGACTCAACGATTCTAACATCCGTGCAAAGTGCACTTCTCTCTCGCTCCGGCCGTCACTCACGTTTTTGCTGTTTCTCTCTAAAAACTAAACTCTCTTCCTACTCTCACTCTAAAATCTAAAGTCTCTCGCTGTTGTCGCTCTACAAGCGAAATTCTCTACAAACAAAAATTGAAGTTTTAAGCGTCGGGGCAGACTAAAGGAGACAGTTTTAAAGATTTGCTGGAGGCCCCGACTTCCCTCTCTTGCCTCACCCTCAAGAATACAATAACAGCTCTAGATTACTCAGCTGCAAATGAGTCCCAGCTGAGTGCTGGTACAGTTCTCTCTCGCTCCAGCCGTCACATCCTGGATGTAGTGTTGCATCAACGCGCGGGGAATATTTAGGGTGTCTATGTCCGCTCGCGACTAACTCAGACATCTAAAACAGTTAGCGAAAGCATAGCACATGCGACCGAGCCTCACTCGCTCATGGGTGACGGCTGGATGAATTAATTAATAGGATTGACCGTGAGGCACAAAAATACAGCTCATCTATGTGTTTTAAAAGGAGGTGCGGAATATCATTTGAGATGAAACCAGTTGGTAATGTTCTTCTTAACAAACGATGAAATGATTGTTCGACATTGTCCCACATGCAAGTGAGCTACGAATTCGTGACAAATCCATGTAAGAGGGGTTTTATCTTCTTTATCATATCTCATACTTATACGGCTTACTTCAACTAGAAAAGCCCTCCTTTACCACTGTCAGCCAGGCCAAGGATTTGAGAAAGACCTTCATGATACTTGTTCTGAAATTCATCATCCCTAGGTGTCTTCTGCTCTCAGTAGTTTCAATATCAAGGGTCTCGATTAGGGTCTTTTCTCTGCCATTCTTACGCATTCACTATATGAAAGGTTGGTCCGGTCCTTGACGCCATCAAACCAGTTTGTCCGAAGTCTTCCTCTCGAGCATTTGCCATTTATCTTTCCTTCTCATAGTTTTTGTATATCTTGAGCTCTTACTATGTGACCAAAGTACTTTAGCACACACATAGATCGTAGTACGAAGTACTTGACCGAGTACTCTATCCACCCTGATTAACACGGTACCGCAAACGTAGAAATGGTTCTATGTCACTTTAATCCATTTAAAGTCGTTTCAGGCGACAGACCTCCTCTTCATTTTATGTTTGTTTCTTTCTTTCTCTCCCTCCGCAGAGCCAACTCCCTGACGTGGAACCCACACAAACTACTCGGAGTACCACTGCAGTGCTCAGCCTTCCTGTTGCGAGAGAAAGTAAGCCGCTAACTTTTCTATTTACCCTACGAAAAAGCAGAGGCAGTCGTAGTAGTAGTAGTAGTAGTAGTAGTAGTAGTAGTAGTAGTAGTAGTAGTAGATTGATAGATGTGGTTGTGTTTATTTGCAAGCTTGCTGATATGATTAATGCATGTTGTATGATGACATGACTAACGCGAAACTCACCAAATTCTTCAGGGAATCATGCAGCAGTGCAATGAGATGCATGCAGACTACCTGTTCCAGAAGGACAAGAATTATGAAGTGATTTACGACACTGGAGATAAGACAATTCAATGCGGCAGACATAATGACATCTTTAAGTTCTGGTTAATGTGGAGGGCAAAGGTAAGGCGGCTGTTTGTTTTGTTTGTTTATTTTACAGTTCGTTAGTTGTTGTTATTGCTGCTGCTGCTGCTGATGATGATGATGATGATGATGACGACGATGATGACGACGATGACGATAATGATGATGATGATGATGACGATGACGATGACGATGGTGATGGTAATGATGATGATGGTGACGGCGACCACCACCACCACCAGGCCACGCGTAGACGACATTCACATTTGTACATGAGAATAGATATTCGTGTGAATTTCGAACAATGTGTGTGTATGTGTATAAACGTGTATGTATGCATGCATATGTGTGTGTATACATGTACGTATGTATGTATGTACGATGTGCGTGTGTGTATTATGTGTGTTTACGTATTTTGTGTGTGTGTGTGTGTGTGTAAATGTATATTCATTGTATTTATGTAAGCATGTATGCTAGTTTGTACGTATATGCGCTTATGTATTATATAACATGTGTGTGTGTGTGTGTGTGTGTGTGTGTGTGTGTGTGTGTGTGTGTGTGTGTGTGTGTGTGTGTGTGTGTGTGTAAAAGTACGTTCCACACAAACGCTCTTCTAAACTCGGGTTTACCTTTGATTTCAGGGAGAAAAGGGATTCGAAGCCCACATCAACAGAATGTTTGAACTTGGAAAGTAAAGTATCCCATAATTCCTCTTCCTTCTCTCTCTCTCTCTCTCTCTCTCTCTCTCTTTGTCCCCTCTCTTTGTCCCCTCTCTATATCTATTCCCTAGACCCTATGCCCATAACAGCTATTATGTATCCCAGATTATTTCCGCCCCCTTTCATTTTACAGCATAGGTTCTCAAAGTGGGCGCTACCGCCCCCCGATGGGCGTTGAGACGGTCCAAGTGGGTGCTGGTGCCTAAGGGGGCGGTAGAGAAAAAGGAGGCGTTGGGAGGAAGGCAGTGAATTGGGGGACGCCGTGAATATATTATAATATTATTATAGTATTTTATACAAATTATATAATATTATATCAAATATCAGATGATTCATAGTATATATAAATTAGAAAAATATACCCAAAAATAAAGGTGGGGGACCTGATGATATTATGAGGCCATGAGGGGCCGGTGGCTCAAAAAGTTTAAGAACTTCTGCTCTACAGTCACATATGGTTACCTTAATTCGGGAGGCTGGTGGAGCTAATACGTCCCACTTGCAAAGATGTCTTGATATTGCACCAGAACTAAAATAAAACACACGTTTCTTTTATATATAAATGCCTTTGAAGGGCCGTAGAGATTATATTAGCGATTTATCGTCAGGCCCTGGTGTATTGAGTTAAGGATTCAGTCCCCAGCAATATGAAACGATGTGCATTGCTCTAAGACAGAGCACAGCGCCCGTCCCGGGAATCGAACTTACGTCTCTATGATCACGAATCCGACGTTTTAATCACTAAATACCGTACCTTCACAGGTATGAATGTGAATGTGTGTGAGAGAGTGTGTATGGGAGTTAAATATTTCATTTAACTCAAGGATTACTCTTTATATACATATACACACACGCGTGTGTATATATTTGCTTCCCACCTTGGGCATCTGTCTTCTACTATAGTCTCGGGCCAACCAAAGCCTTGTGAGTGGATTTAGTTGACGGAAACTGAAAGAAGCTCGTCGTATATACATACATATATATATATATATATATACACACATATGTATATATATATATATATGTATATATATATATATATACATATATATATATATATATTTATGTATGTATGTATATGTGTGTCTTTGTGTTTGCCCCTCCCCATCACCGCTTGACAACCGATGTTGGTGGGTTTACGTCCCAGTAACTTACTGATTTAGCAAAAGGGGCATATAGAATAAGTACTAGCCTTACAAGGAATAAGTTCTAGGATCGATTTGTTCGACTAGAGGCGGTGCTCCAGCATGGCCGCAGTCAAATGACTGAAACACGTAAAAGAACAAAAAAAAATAATACGAAATATAAAACGTACATATAACTATATAAATATACATATAAATACAGAAAAAGAAAAGGGGGGGTTAAAAATCCAAATTAATATTTTTAAAAGAATTATGTAAGAGTCAAACCAAATTAACCAGTGAAAATGTTCGCAAAGCAGAAGTCTACCAAATTACAATGGATTGCCAGTCCAATTTGTAAATCCAAAGTTGATAGACCGAAAAATTCGTCATCTTGTTTATTGCTTGCAGTGTAGTGAGGCTTTGAGAAGGATCTGTTTGGTGCTAATTCCTAGATTTCTGTAGAATCCTGGTCGGTCAAGTATGGATCGATTGATATGTAGGATTAATAACTACTCGCAGAATTATGCAATACAAAGGTGTCTGAAATACGTTTAAGATTAAAAAGGTATAATTCTCCATTCTTTTGCTTTTGATATATATATATATATATATATATATTATGACCCTGCAGTTAGGCTTCACTTCCACACACGCCAGCTTAATTTAATTCGTCCTTAGTCAAAAGACACCTGTTGTTATATCCTGTTATTTGTATTTGTATAACATTCTCCGTTTCTTTTCTGTCCTTGTTTTCGTATACATTCGCTGCTTTCTTCCAAGGAATCTAATGCTCTTAGCTTAATTTTTTCCTTGAGGCTGGCCAGATTGGAGCAATCTCGAGTATAACCAGCCGAAATTGTAAAGATAATCTGGAACTCGACTGAGGAAAGAAAACTCCGAATGACCCGTCCTTGTTTTCTTTGTATCATCTCTCTGGATGGTTTGTTGTACCTTTTTTGTATCACCTAACTGTCTGGATGTTTTGCGTTCTTGACCCATTATATATATACACACAAAAATATATAGACACATATATATATATATATACACATATATATATACACATATATATATACACACATATACATATACACACACACACACACACATACACGTATATACACACACATATATACACGTATATATACACACACACGTACAGATAACTCGGGTTATCCATTCTGAGGACTAAGATCCGTTTTGCATGAGTGATATGGTGGATAAGAAGTCCTAACTTTTTAAGTAAGCTGGGGCTCACATGAGAAAATCCCCCGTCTTAAAAGACTGATACAAGATCCTGAACCTTCTATAAGAGTTAACGTTCATCTAGTAACTTAACGCAAATCTGAACTCCAAAATATTCGCAAGTTAAGAGGAGGTATACTGATAAGTTAAACCGTGTATATAAGTAGAAGTTTGTATAAATGTAGCTTGATTGTCAGTAAGTATATTTATGGCTATGCATGGAATACAGAATAGAAAATGCTTGAGAAACAAAATGCACTTACCTATTTCAAATCTGAAACACTAGTTGAATTAAAACAATGGATTGAAATAATAAGTTTTAGCAAATCAAAACAATGCTGAATAAATTACCGTTAATAAGATATCTGTTTATATTTAAAATCTATATTAATGGGTAGGACCAATTTGACGAAAAAATGAGCAGAGTCTGCGAGCGAATCCGTGTCGTCGTCATTTTTGTGCATGTCCGTAAAATGGCTAAATTTTACGCTTTGGGGCAAATTTCGTCAAATTGATATCAGTACAAAAATGCCTAAATTTTGCTTGTAAAATAAAATGCACTTACCTATTTAAAATCTGAAACGCCAGTGAGTTAAAACAATGAATTGAAATAATAAGCTTTAGCAAATCAAGACAATTCGCGTTGAAATGAAGAATTAGCAAATGCTAAATAGATTACTGTTAATACCCATGAAGCATTTTCCGTCAAATTTCGGCATTTTTCGTCAAATTTTGGCATTTTTTGTCAAATTGATATCATGATGGCTAGTGCGAAAAATGACGAAATTTTACGATTTTTAAAAAATCGATGATGATTAAAAATCGATTTTTTTTTTTAATTCCAAGTGCGTAAGTGACCACATGGGTATAAGCCCCACACACTTGACAAGTTTCATCAAGTTCTGTGGGATAGTCTTGGAGGAGTTAAAGTAATAAATTCACAAACACACAAACTTGCCATTTATTATTATACAGGGTGTCCACAATGTCTGGGTACATGGAGTAAATAAAATCATGACAAACAATTAAATATAAGAAATAATAATTTCTTAAAGTATGTGTTAATCCCCATGTACCCAGACTTTGAGGACACCCTGTAGATAAATATGTGTATGTATGTATGTAGCTATCTATCTATCTATCGACAGGGTGATTCAAAAGTCGCCATGCATAGGAACAATTTATCTTTTTTTATAAGAAACAGTTTATAAGAACAGTTTTTATTATATTAACAAGCTCTGTATGGTTACCATTGTTTTGAATACACATTGTAATACGTTTACCCAACTCATTGTGGACTCGTGATAACACATCTGGTGATACGTGTGCAAAGGAGTTGGTGATGCGTTCCTTCAAATGATTTATGTCTTTTATCTTTCCGCGATACACCATGCCTTTCAAATGCCCCCAAAGATAGAAATCAAGAGGGGTCAGATCAGGGAATCTGGGGGATCTTATAAACTGTTTTGCATCACCCTGTATATCTATCTATCTATACTGCAACCTGTTCGCTAATTCAATTCCTACATTTTACAGCAACCGCTTTCATCCCTTCGAATAATTCATACGCTTCAGAATAGCAACTCTTTTTACTAAAAACTACACATATTTTCATTGGGGAAACAGATCCTTCCTTACAGTACGGTGTAGGGAGCTTACTTTTTTTTATCAACAAATAAATATTGATTATTACAATCTGTCCTATTGTTATTCTTATTATTGTTGTAGTTATTTGAGAGATTTGATACGAAAGCGTGAAGGATTCAAGTTCGTATTAGAAAAGGTAAGATTTCTATTATCATTATTATTATTATTATTATTATTATTATTAATTCTCTTCGCTCACCTTACAGTGGAACTCCTTCCTATTGGGGAACCATATTGTTGATTTAATCTTTGTTAATTGTTGTGTTTGTTTGCTGTTTACACGTTTAACCTGACTGTCCCTCGTCTGTGTATCGTCCTCTATGTTTTCTGTTCGGCCCTGGTGGCCAATAAAGAAAGCATTATCATTATTATTACTATTATGTTTTTCTACCGCCCAGGTCGACTTTGCCTTTCATTCTTTCGAGATCGATAAAATAAGTACCAGTCAAGTACTGGAGTCCTAACCGTTTCGAATGCCCTCAAAAACGTCATGAGCATTGCCTGTCTTCATGACTGTGAAATAAATTAACACCTATTTATAGACGGGCCCTCCGTCGATTACAACGACGAGGGCTCCAGTTGATCTGATCAACAGAAAGGCCTGCTCGTGAAATTGACATGCAAGTGGCTGAGCACTCCTCAGACACGCTTTCCCTTAACGTAGTTCTCAGAGAGATTCAGCATGATACAGAATGTGACAAGGCTGATACAACTCATTTTTGCTGGCTGAGTGGACTGGAGCAACGTGAAATAAAGAGTCTTGCTCAAGGATACAACTCATCACCGGGAATCGAACTCATGTCCTCACGATCGTAAATCAAATACCCTAACCCCTAAGCTACGCACTTTCACAATACTTATTGGCCAGCTAGGTGGACGAGGCCAATCAAAATTTCTCTTTATTAAGGATGCAGACCAGTGACAGCGCACGAACCCAAATCCCTCTTGTATAGTTTTAGGCAATCTTATCCATCCAGCTATTTTCATTGTTAATTACATTTGTTACGTAACGTAAGTATAGAGACATGACAGTAACCGGTGACCAAAATTAGACTGACCGGAAGCTTAGTTCCTTTGCCCCACCCCTCCATTCAGATACACACACACACACACACACACTTACACACATATTTGATAATAATTTCTTTACCTCTGTTCTTCAATGAATAGGGAGAATGTACAAATGTCTGCTTCTGGTATGTTCCGTTGAGAATTCGAGACATGAACGACGACGAAATAAAGAAAAGTGAATTGCATAAAGTAAGCGGTTTTATCTGTTTTTATGTCCTCGTATATCAGTGTGTGTGTGTGTGTGTGTGTGTGTGTGTGTGTGTGTGTGTGTGTGTGTGTGTGTGTGTGTGTGTGTGTGTGTGTGTGTGTGAAAAGTTCCTGGCTTTGGGTAAAAGAAAATACAGGAGGATCAGTTAATTATGATTTTATTCAACATATTCCCCTCTCAGATTCACACACTTATTGCAACGGTCCTTCAGTTTTTCGAAGCCCAGTAAAAGAAACTGGAAGATTGGGCCTCCCCCCAAGCCTTTCGTAATAGCCCTAATACCAGGAACTTTCAGCACCCCCTTATATATATATATATATAAAGGAGGTAATTTTTTATTCTCAAACGCAAGATAATACTAATAATAACTAGCCATATTTTACAGAAAAATATATCGCCGACAGGTTTTTCTGCAAAATATGGATAGTTTATCCTGTTCATGCTATATTATTAGCATTATCCTGCGTTTGAGAATAAAAAATTACTTCTTTAACTTTCTAGACATTTGTTTACTGTCATCGTAATTTGAATTTTATATATATACATATATATAATTTTATATATATACATATATATAATTTTATATATATACATATATATAATTTTATATATATACATATATATATGCACATACATATATTGTCGTTTCTATTAACCTTAGGTTACCAGGTGCATCAAAGCTTTGATGATGGAGAACGGATCTCTTATGGTAGGCTACCAACCCTTGGGCGAACACCCCAATTTTTTCAGAGTGGTCATTTCTAACGCAGCAGTTATGGAAAAAGACCTGGACTTCTTAGTAGAAGAAATTGACCGCTTAGGGAGAACTCTTTGATTTTTGCTTTCTTTACCATTTTCACATTTATGTATAGAAATTTTCTTCGTGATAGGTAAGTAAATTCTGATTTTATACATGAAAAATATGATATAGTCCAATAAAGATCATACATCGTTACTTCAATTTAATAACTTGCTGAAAAATTAAGTTAGGTTACCAACAGAACTGTTCGGTCAGAAAGAACCAGAACTTATACGAAAGATCTTCTCGTATTGTGTGATGTGTTAAAAGTTTTGCAACTCAGCGTACAACTCGTATTAAGTGATGTTTGTTTGTTTGTTTTGCTTTTTTTTTTCATATATAGCCTGACTTTTTCCAAGAGGATGGCTTTGTAGATCGTTTAACGATTTTTTTAGCTTTGTATTAACTAGTTATGAAATTTGAAATAACGATGTTTGATCTTTAACGGACTATATCATATCATATATTTTATTCTAGACATGAATAAACAAGAAATATCGTGATTATATTTACATTATCATTTTATTTTATTTTATATTATTTTTGGCCTGTATAATAAAATATGCTGTCACGCTCTGTCATGTAGCTGGTATTGAGCACTCATTTTGTAGCTATACACAAAGATATAGTAAAGCATGCATAAATATACTGCATGAAATCCTTACTAGCTTATGAAATTTTGTGCACCGTTTTACAAACTGTATTAATAATGGGCTATTTTCTTACATACATGCAGTCTGTAAAGTGGTTTGTGTTAGAAAGAGCCTCTAGCCGTAGCACAGCAGACAATTGGCCAGCTCCTATCAAACTGTCCAACCCATGACAGCATAGAAACAGAGAGCATATAAACAGAGAGCCTGAAAGATTGCTTTAAGAAACCTGGCGTATTTTACAAATACGTCTGTTCAAGCCTCGTAGAAGCATGAAACTATTTAGTAGCTCTTTCGATTGCGTATTTAAACTGATATACATATATGCATGTGTGTGCGTGTGTGTGTGTGTGTGTGTGTGTGTGTGTATAATGATTATTTATTTATTTATTTATTCATTCTACTGTGAATTTTTTCAGAAATTGAGCTGATCGTGAAATGCAGTTGATTAACTAGAAGATAATGCTGTTGCTGTTGCTGTTGTTGTTGATGATGTTATTGATGATGATGATGGTGATGATGATGATGATGATGATGATGATGATGATGATGATGATGATGGTAATGATGATGACGGCGTCGACGGAGATGACGGTAATGATGTGGATAGTGATGTTGGTGGTGGCGGCGGTGGCCGTGGTGCTGGTGGTGGTGGTGATGTTAACGATGTTGATGATGATGATGATGATGATGATGATCATGATCATGATCATAACTATGATGGTCATGATTATGATGATAGTGACGACGACGACGACGATGATGATGATGACCACGATTATGATGATGATGATGGTGGTGGTTGTGGTGGTGGTATTGATGAAAGTTGGGAGTACTATCAATAATAATAATGATAATTCTTTATTGGCCTCAAGGGCCGCCAAAAATATTACTGGTATAGAAAGGCAAAGAATAGTTAGAATTTACACAAAACCATGTAAATAATTTTTTTAAATTATTTAACAAGAAACTCAAACAAAATTTCTCACTGGGGTAAGTACACCCCATCCAGGGGTAACCAAGGCAGCACACAGATCCCAAACCCCCTGCTCACAAGGAGTACCATTGTAAGGCTTCCTTTCTCCTCCGTTATCTTCAGTCTATAGGAGCAGCTTAGTGTAGGCCCACTCACTTGGACCAACCTCAGTATAGTCACCCAACTTTCAGCACATTTACTATGGAGAAGCGGCACATTCCTCTTAATAATAATAATAATAATAATAATAATAATAATAATAATAATAATAATAATAATAATAGTAATAAGTATTATTATAGCGCCCTTCCCCAAAAGTCTAGGCCTTGTTCATATATTAGAGAGGATTATTAGGCGGCGAGCTGGCAGAATCGTTAGCGTGCTGGACGAAATGCTTAGCGGTATTTCGCCCGTCGCTACGTTCTGAGTTCTAATTCCGCCGATGTCGATTTTGCCTTTCATCCTTCCGGGGGTCGATAAATTAAGTACCAGTGAAACACTGGGATCGATGTAATCAACTCGTCCCGCTCCCCCAAAAGAATTTCAGGCCTTGTGTCTTCAGTAGAAAGAATTATTTTTATTATTATTATTATTATTATTATTATTATTATTATTGCAGATATTGTTGTTGTTGCTGTTATTGTTATTATTGCTGTTGTTGTTGTTATCATAGTGTTGTTGCTGTTAGTTGTTGTTCTTAGTTATTATTATTATTATTATTATTATTATTATTATTATTATTATTATTATTATTATTATTATTATTAAAATGCTATTGTTACCCTGCATTTTATATCTATTGTTTTGACTACGAAATGTATTCGTAGTTTTAAAAAAAATCTGCGAACAAATGCTCAGTTACCCAAAAGGGGACTGAGGATCAGAAACACAAATATTTTCAGCCCTAGGCAGCTAATGGCACACCACACAGACCCAATCTATACACACTTCATTTAGAGAGTTCTGCTCCCATGCGCAAGACATCTCGGTATTACTACTCAGCATTTGAAAGAAACCGCTCAGCTATGATGCACAAACCCAGCAGTGTACAGTCTTTTTCCCTTCATACACAATTATTCTATTCTCCTCCCTCCCTATCACTCTCTATAAATATATATGTGTGTATACACATACATACATACATACATACATACATATATAGTTTTTTATTGAAACTGAATTGAGAGTTTTTCTTAGAACCCGAGTCTCATGCCAGTACGATCTTCAGGCGAGAACTGTTCTCAGTACGTTGCAAATGATCAATCTCATAGAGGTCGAATATTATTCGTACTTTGGCTTATGTGAAACGAATACGATAATAGTTCTCATAACATTATGTAAGTGGACGAGTCACAAGACAAACTCCCAGTTTCAGTTTCAATAAAAACCGTACCCTCTACAATAACGTGTATTGCGCACTGCTATCTCATTACTTCCAACACAAACCAACATACAAATACACACACACACATATATATATTTATATGTATGTATGTATGTATGTATGTATGTATATACATATATATATATATATATATATATATATATATATATATATATATATATATATATATATATATATATATACATATGCACACACACACACACACACATTATTTGTGGTTTAACAAGGTAACCAATTGTTTCATGTGAAGAGACCTTCACAATTATTCGAGCGTGGCACGTGGAAGTGTTGGTACTCGTCTCTATTTGGGATTAGAACAATTGTGAAGATCTCTTGACATGAGACCATTGGTTACCTTGTTGACCCACAAATAAAGTGTGTGTGCATATATATATATATATATATATATATATATATATATATATATATATATATATATATATATATATATATATATATATACATACATATATATATATACACACACTCGCATACATATACATATATTATTCTCAATTTTTCTGTATTTGTATCTATCTATGTGTTTATCTTCTTTCATTCACCTTTGCACCCTTTAAATAGGCTCTCTCCTTTAAAATATGTCGACTATATCTCAACGAGGCCATTAAGTAACTGGGACCTTATTCTGTCAGCTTCAGAGGGATGAAAAGCAAAGCTGACTTCGACGGGAATTAAACTCAGAACGTAACAAGTAAAAAGAAATCTCGCAAAGGCGGTGCTCCAACATGGCCGCAGTCAAATGACTGAAACAAGTAAAAGAATAACGATTCCGCTAGTTCGGGGCATTATCAATTATTACCATAATGCCACTACCAATAATAATAATAATAATAATAATAATAATCCTTTCTAAGATAGGCATTGGCCTGAAATTTTAGGGGAGAAGGTTAGTCGATTAAGTCGACCCCAGAGCTCAACTGGTACTTTAATAATGTTTTCTGTATTAACCACAAAGAGGTCACAAAAACATTTAGAGGCTGTACATGACGATTGAATGGGGGGGGGGATATGAAAGGGTGAACAAAAAAGAAAATAACAAGGAAACCCTAGAAAAACTCTGATCCCCTTGATCACTAAGGTAAGTGCCTTCTCCTCGTTGCCCTATTCCAATCTATAGGCACATGCTAAGAGTAACCTCTTTTGTTCGGACCTTGTTTACAATTCTCAGTCACTCCTTAACAAATTTACTGAAAGGCAGCACTTCCCTCTCCCACCTCACTTCCCATTTTAGGTTAAACAAGAAAAAGTTGATGAGGGCTTGGCCAAAGAGGAAGATGTCTGTTTTCAGCTGTTTCAATCTTGTTCTAATCTCATTTGCTAAAACCACCAACCAGATGGGAAGAGGGCGGCGGGACCATCTTCACAATGGACTTAATCGACAACTAGATTCGTCCTACATGTGAAAGCAGGTTTTTCAAAGTAATTCTGCGTAGGAGTGGCTGTGTGGTAAGGAACTTGCTTACCAACCACATGGTTCTGGGTTCAGTCCCACTGCGTGGCGCCTTGGGCAAGTGTCTTTAAACTATAGCCTCGGGCCGACCAAAGCCTTGTGAGTGGATTTGGTAGACGGAAACTGAAAAGAAGCCCGTCGTATATATATATATATATATATATATATATATATATATATATATATATGTATGTATGTATGTGTGTATATGTTTGTGTATCTGTGTTTGTCCTCCCCCCCTCCAACATCGCTTGTGTTTACGTCCCCGTAACTTAGCGGTTCGGCAAAAGAGCCCGATAGAATAAGTACTAGGCTTACAAAGAATAAGTCTTGGGATCGATTTGCTCGACTATAAAGGCGGTGCTCCAGCATGGCCGCAGTCAAATGACTGAAACAAGTAAAAGAGTAAAGAGAGACAAAAAAAAAAGAGTAATTCATCCAGAACCGTTTCGTTGCTTTGTGCGGATCTAGGCAGGCCCGGCCGACGGTATTTCCGTGCCTATAGAGTTTGTCTCGAACCGGCAGTGCCACCCCGGTAGCACTGCCAAACAAGGGATTTCTGGGAATTATCCATGAGCCGCTGTCAAAAATGACATCCGGAACAAACCAACCAATGAGTCTTCCAAATTTTGAGGGGATGGGTTGTAATCGCTACCAATCAAACCCCGTATTTGACAAGCACTTTTTTTTATATCAACACCGAGAGAATGAAAGATGAAGTCGACCAGTGTGATTTGAACTCAGAACGTAAAGAACCAAAGACGAATGCCACAATGCATTTCTCCGATGAATCTAACCATTCTACCAATCTACCACCACCATCACAACCATCAATGCTACTACTACTATTACAGCTATTACTATTACTACAACTACTACTGCAACTGCTGCTGCTACTACTACTATTACTACTACTACTATTATTACTACTACTTCTATTACTACTACTACTACTTCTATTACTATTACTATTACTACTACTACTACAATTAGCGCCATCATCTCTATAAATGCCAGATCTATTTACTCCACCACCGCAATAACCACAGCCTGCACCGGTACCACCACTACTACTACTACTACTACCGCTGTGTCATTATTACAACCACCACCATTACAACTATAAAACCAAACCTATTAACTATAACCACCACCATTAGCACTACTACAAATACTAGTATTTCTATGTTATGACCACAACCCTCACCACCGCTACTATTACGATTATAATAGCCATCGATGTATCATACTTAATGTATATACACTGTCGACAGACCAGTCATTGCAGTATTTGTGTCGAGATAACATTTCTTATGGACGAGCTATGTTAAAAACGCAATAAATAGAGATGGAAATTGATCCCAGCAGTGGCCAGCAAGAACCCCTAATGCATTTCAGCCTTTGGGGGGTCTTTTCAATGCTGCATACTTGCAACCATCTACTTGCTTGGATGAGAGTTTGCAATCTTTGGTATATAAAAAAGTGATTAAAACATTCACTGATGTTGCGAATAGCCGTTCGGGCTGGTTAAAAATCCGATATATGCAATTGAGGTAGTATATTATTAAAATAGCCATTTATGTATCATGCGTAATGTATATACACCGTTGCTAGGCCAATTACTGCAGTATTTGTCCAGAGATAACTTCTCTTATGGATTTGCTATGTTAAAAACAAAATATCAGGGAGAGAGAGAGAGGAAAATTTGCCCCAGCAGTGGTCAGCGCCTGATGGATTTCGGGCTTTTTTTTAAACCTTTTCAATGGCGAATGCTCGCAGCCAGCCACGTTTCGCTGACTAGATTTCGTCGTCACCATCATCACCATTCACCACCATGACCACGACCACCATCACCACTGCTCGAAATATCAGATCTATATACACTAACTACCACCAATACCACTACTGCACAACCACCACCACCACACAAACACCACCGACACCAACACCACAGCCATCTCCTATACTAACACTACTAAAAAAAATTTTATTAGTCACCACCACCACCACTATCACCACCACCGCCGCCACTACCACTACAAGATGAGGCTGTGAAATTTCAGGTTCAAAAAGAAAAAAAGTTATTGTATATATATATTTATTTGTGGTAGGAAGTGCTACAGTTTTTTGGCAATGTTTTTTTTTTGTTTTTTTTTACGCCAGTGATCTTCTGCTAGCGGGTTCGTTTCCTGGTCGTGCCTGATCTGTGTAGATACACATGATTTATTGATTCTACATACAGTAGCAGTTGTCAGCGTCTGTATATATATATATATATATATATATGTGTAGGGGGTGTATGTGCGTGTGTACGGGTGGGGTTGTATGTGTGTATGCATACACGTATGTATTTATGTATGTATGTGTGTGTATATATATATATATATATATATATATATATATATATATATATCTTTGATTTTGTCAATTTATGCAGTCAATAACATTATTCTCTCACACTCTCTGTTTGTTTGTTTGGTTCTCTCTCTCTCTCTCTCTCTCTCTCTCTATATATATATATATATATATATATATATATATATATATATATATATATATATATATATATATATATATATAATGTAGGTAAAGTAAATGTTAGAGGCAATACTTGACAATTGTAAGCACCTGTGTATGCCAGCTCGTGGTTGAGGTGAAAGAATGAATTGTAAATGCAAAAAATAAAAACAAAAACACAAAGGATTCTGCGGTACACGTGTTTCAAGCTTTATATCAGTGTATAATTGACAATACAAAGCTATCTTCAGCCGCAAAAGTATTTCTCTCCCAAGAAATTATATCACATCGGCGTTAAAGGAGGAAGAAAGGTGAGATGTAAGGGGTGAGGTTCCTTTTGGTATTTTGCATTGTACTATACATTGTACTATACCTCGTAGAATTCTCCATCTACACATAATTTCCTCGGTACTCCGAAATCCGTCCATACCTTGCCACGATTCAGTGACCACTCACCACAAGAATATCATGTTTCATGTTTCATGTTTCAAGTCTATTCTGGCCTGACACTTCTTATTTACGACCCACCACTGATATAGGCAGACACAGCTCATATATATCTATCCCTTACGACCTTTAAGATCTCTGTATCTATATCGCTTTATCTTCTTCTACATTAAGATTTTTCCTCACCACCCTTCACCAACCCATCTAAATAGTTTAGATGTATCTTACTTGACTATCAAGATTTTCTCTTATTGTTTCTTAGATTACCCGCCCCACCGATTTGACTCCTTTTATGTTTTTATTTTAATTTTATTTTTATTTTTATTTTTATTTTTATTTTTACATGAATATCTGTGTATTACTTTTTCTTTTCTTCTCAGGATTTTATATTCCTATTTTATTTTATATTATTATTTCATTTTGTCATTTTATTATATTGTTCTTAACCACCAACTTAACACTACACACTGAATCGTGGCAAGGTATGGACGGATTTCGGAGTACCGAGGAAATTATGTGTAGATGGAGAATTCTACGAGGTATAGTACAATGCAAAATACCAAAAGGAACCTCACCCCTTACATCTCACCTTTCTTCCTCCTTTAACGCCGATGTGATATAATTTCTTGGGAGAGAAATACTTTTGCGGCTGAAGATAGCTTTGTATTGTCAATTATACACTGATATAAAGCTTGAAACACGTGTACCGCAGAATCCTTTGCGTTTTTGTTTTTATTTTTTGTATATATATATATATGTGTGTGTGTGTGTGTGTGTGTGTGTGTGTGTGTGTGTGTGTGTGTGTGTGTGTGGATAGATAGATAGATAAATATATATATATATATATATATATATATATATATATATATATATATATATATATATATATATATATATATATATATAACAATTAGAAAATGGAGGATAATATGCTGAACCCAACTACTTGCAGACAATGTATCCCGTTGAATTCATAAATTTAATTCATAGCAAAAGTGACAAAAAAAGAAGAAAGAAAAAGAAAGAAAGAACCAAAGCACAGGTGTCTATGGCAGACTATGTTATTTTGCCAACCTGGTTTACATATAGAAGTACAAAGTACATAAGGAATTCGAGAATGAACATAAGTTTAATCTTACAGCTACACACACACACACGCACATGACTTATATGAGACAAAGAGAGAGGGAGCTCAGTATATGTAAACTGATATGGTGTTCAGAACATATGAAGTCTCTACTCCCAGTTTACTAATTAATTAATTTTATCGTATCACTGAGTCAT
>NC_142943.1:6570790-6628290 GCF_046866305.1 Octopus bimaculoides
AGAAGAAGAAGAAGGAGGAGGAGGAGGAGGGGGGAGGAATTTCTGCCATGGTCTGACGGCATGATAATCGTTCAGGGCTGCAGGAGTCGTTAATTGAATTAAACGTAAGTATTTAAGTGGTTCTTATTTTATCGATCTCCAGAATACATTAGATGGGCGTTCTACACGACCAATGATGACGACGACGACGATGATGGTGATGATGATGGTGATGATGACGACGACGACGACGATGATGGTGATGATGATGGTGATGATGACGACGACGATGATGATGATGATAGCAGTGGTAGTGGTGGTGATGATGATGAAGTGGTATTGGTGATGATGATGATTCTGATGACGACGACGACGACGACGACGACGACGATGATGATGATGATGATGATGATGATGATGATGATGATGATGATAGTAGTGGTAATGTCGGTGATGATGATGACGACGACGACGACGATGACGATGATGATGATGATGACGGACGATGATAGTAGTGGTAGCGATTGCTGTAGACTGCAATTGGAGGCCCTACAAAGCCACGGTCATCCTGACTATTAGGGCAAGGGCCATCTCCTTATTTTCCTGCCTCAGTCTACAGGTTTATACGCTGACTATGCTCGCCATTTTCATCCATCTTTCAACAAGTTTCCTTCGCTAAGGCCATCAGACAAAAAACACTGCCTGTATTTACCCCCTAACCAAGGAAAATAGCCGTACGATCCTCACAGTAGACTCAGCCAAGTGCCGGATCCGTTCTACGTGTAACAACAGGTATTGGGCAGAACTTCACAAATCAACAATATTTGGATATATTTCCAATCCGTGCAAAACGGTTTCGTTACTCTGCCTGACTGACGACTCTTCAGTACCGAGAGAATTTATCACGAACCGGCAATGACACCCGGTAGCATTGTCAGACCAGGAGTTTCCAGAAATTGTCCATGCTCGAAATTTCTCTGGAACAGATCAACCAATTGATTTTCCTCGACGTCCAGAGTTACCCCAAGAACCTCGTTGCTTTTGCCCTCCACTAATCCACTATAGAACACCCGCATAGAGAGCTCCCATCGACCATATTCTTTTCTACTCTAGGCACACGGCCCGAAGCTTTTGGTGAGGGTGCCAGTCGATTAGATCGACTCCAGTATGCAACTGGTACTTAATTTATCGACCCCGAAAGGATGAAAGGCAAAGTCGACCTCGGAATTTGAACTCAGAACGTAGCGGCAGACGAAATACCGCCAAGCATTTCGCCCGACGTGCTAACGTTTCTTATTTCTTTATTGCCCACAAGGGGCTACACACAGAGGGGACAAACAAGGACAGACAAACGGATTAAGTCGATTATATCGACCCCAGTGCGATTGGAGAACAACAAATCGGCGAGAGCTTTTGTCCTTGGTGGTCAGAATGATCCTGAATCTATGAGGTTCCTTGATTGGCCCCAGTCAGGAAGTTCCCCTGTAGACTTTTTTCTCTCGATTCTCCCTCCCCTCTGCTTCTCTTCACCTCATCTTTCATGTAAACCACCACACAAATTGTAAATTACCCTAGTTCTGCCCTCCTCGTCTGATGCCTGTGACAAGTAGAAGTAATCATTATCATCAGTGTTGTTGTTGTTGTTGTTTCTCGCATTGGCCACAGGCGACGCATTTTCGAGGAGGAAAAAAGCCGATTAAAACCATCGACCTTTTTTACTTCATGGACGATACTTTATTCTATCGATTTCATAGAGACGAAAAACTACGTTGACCTCACTGGCAACTTGAAATAATGGGATGTAACTAAACAACGTAAAGCAATTCGTCCGATGCTCACCCGATTCTGTCAATCTACAACAACAATAATAATAATAATAATGATAATAATAATAATCCCTTCTATTAGAAGCTTAAAGCCTGAAATTTGGGGGAAGGGGCCAGTCGATTATATCGACCCTAGTATTTCACTGGCAATTATTTCATCGGACTCGAAAGGATGAAAGGTAAATTCGGTCTTGTCGGAATTTGAACCGAGAACGTAACGGCAGACAAAATACCGCTAAGCATTTCGTCCAGCATGCTAACGATTCTGCCAGCCCGCAGCCCTTTCAACTTTAATATTAGTAACAATTATTGTCCTTAGCGGAATTACGCTTATCTGACTCTTTAGCCCCGAACACTCGATGTCCTATCCGTAATACCGCCGCATTTGATGCGGGGCAATTTGAATATTTCCTACATTTAAAACTTTAAACATTCGCGTCCTATACGCCGGCAAGCACAGCAGTCAAAACTTACTGCATACGAATCAAAGCGTTGTGTACTTATTACACTGGATTGCATACATAAGCTTCCAATTATTGCACAAGACCAGCAATCTCGGAAGAGGCGATAAGTCGATTACGTGGACCCCAATGTTCAATTGTTTATCGACTCCAATAGGATGAAAGGTACAATCGACCTCGGCGGAATTTGAACTCGGAGCGTAAAGACGAACGAAACGCCGCAAAACATTCTACCGGGTGGGCTGACGATCCTTCTAGCTCGCCGCCTTCCGGAGTGCAAATATTAAAATGCATTTTTTCCTTAATAAAACGCAATGAAAAATTAACGAAAATTAAATGTATTATCATTGAAATGTATAGTAAACTTATTAGATATATTGTAAAATGCATTGTAAATTTATAAAAATGTACTATTATTAAAATGTATCATTATTAAAATTATAAACTTATTAAATTATGTTTTCCTTCAACAAATATAGATTTTCCGCTTTTTCTTTCTCAGAAGTTTTCAAAAACACAAGAAAATTTATCTCCGAAATATATTTTATTTTTGCTCTCTTCAACAGTATTTTAATAACATGGACTGAAGATAACGTATTTATAAAGGAAAGAAAATGATGAGATTTGTCACGATTTTTCTGTTTGAAAAGCCTTGATTTCATAAATAAAAGGAAATTATTACAATTAAATATAAATTTAACATAATGAGTCGACAACTGATTTCCGTCATTTTTTACCAGCGTAGCAGTGCAAGGGAGATAACTTCAACAAGTTGTTTATTTCATAGACTTTAAAGCAATGATCCGAAACCGTATCGTTTCTGGTTGGAACCTCCAGGTTTCCTGTCCTGAAATTGCCTGACTAAGAGTTCATACGGTTAAAGGAACAGTACCGGGCACCTTGTAACTATGTTATGGTACCAACCAGCATGTTACAGAGGGTGTTTAAGAACTCAAAGGTGCATAAAACGGCAGACCAACACAATTGTGTCCCCGACTTTGTTTCCTGATAACTTCCAGCAAAATGGCTATATTTTAAAAGAAATTTTCTACAAATACTTCTCAGATGTTGTACATTGCGATTATATCGGAATATAATATGAAAAACAAAAAGTCGCGAAAGAACACACATGTATACCGACACACATAACATATATACCCACAAAATGGAACTTGAAATTTTGAAAATAAATTGTGATGTGTGTCCGTATCTATGTGTGCGCGACCTCTAGTTTTCTCACATTAAATTCCGATAGAGTCGTAATATACGCTATCTGAGAGGTATTTGTAGAATATTGCCATAAAGATGTCCATTGTTTTCTGAAGGTTATGAGGAAACAATTGTGTGGAGGGCACACCTGTGAGGGTCCGCTCCAAATGTCCCCACAAACACCAAAACCAAGGTGAAGATGACCCTGACTTCACTCTAGTCTTCAGGTGTCCGAGTGCGTCCCCCGACGCACACATTCCCTAGCCTCTAATCACCGCGAAAGGTTGAAAGAGACTGAATATTATTGGAAACGAAAGTCTTGGAGAAGACGTTTCTGATATTGTGACGTCATAATGACAATATGAAGAAATATGGAAATCTTTGGACGAGACGAGGAATTCTTGAATGGATTTCATACAAAGACGCTACACGCGCACGCACACAATGGCACACACACACACTGACACACACACACAAACACGTACACAAGGAAGTATTTACATATATCATGTATGAATTTATATCAATGTGGGTGGGGTGGAGTGTGTGGGGAGGTGTCAGTGTAGGGTGGGTGTCAATGTGTGTGGGGGTCCGTGTGTGTGTGTGTGTGTGTTAGTGTGTGTGCCAGTGTGTGTCAGTGTGTGCGTGTGTGTGTGTATATGTTTGCGCCCTCGCGCGTGCATTCCTCTACGCTACCGCTTGACAAATCGGTGTTGGTTTATTTACGTCACCGTAACGTAACGGTTCGGCCAAAGAAGCCGATAAAGTAAGTACCCGAATTCAAAAATTTTTTAAAAAACCTAAATTCTTAGATCGACCCTTGAAGGCGGTGCCCCAGCATGGCCGCAGCCCAGTGATTCATATAAGCACGCACTTATTCCACCCCTAATTCTCATTGTCTATTCATTTTGGTGCATTTTTAATTGCTAATCACATCACTCCTTACACTGATAATCAGAATGTAATCAATTGTTCGTTAACGAGATAAGGTTTTTGAATGTTTTGTTATACAGAAACTCCGATTGGATTTTTAATTGTGTGGTTACAAAACAAAACTGTTTTTGCACTTATCATACATTATAAACAATAGCCATGGTTTCGGATTTAGGCATAATCTGCTGCTTGTTTCAGTCATTAGACTGCGGCTATGTTGGAGCACCGCCTTGAAAAGTATTTAGTTGAATACATCAACCGCAGTACTTAGTTTGTTTGTTTTTTTCTATTGGCAACTGTTGCCGAACTGCTAAGTTACGGGGATGTAATTACACCAGCACCAGTTGTCAAGCGATCATGGGGGAACACACACACACACAAATATTTATATATATATATATATATATATATATATATATATATACATGTATGTACATACCTACATCTACATGTATATATAGATGCATATCTGGGTACAGGACGTCACAAAAAAAACATGGACGAAATGAAAAACAGAACATAAACAGAGCACAGAAAACACACAGGCCACATAGAGAACATTTCCTTCATCAGCTGCCCCTATTCTAAACTAAGCGTTTCGATGAGATACGACGGGTTTCTTTCGGTCTCCGTCTACCAAATCCACTCACAAGGCTTTGGTCAGCCCAAGGCTATAACAGAAGACACTTGCCCAAGGTGCCATGCAGTGGGATTGAACCCGGAACCATGTGGCTGGGAAGCAAACTAAAACAGAATTGACCAACTCTGCTGATGTCAACTGTACAATCAACAGCACAATAACTGCATCGTACTGCACCACCTTCGTTTCAAGCTATTATCTTCACTTCGACCTGCATTGATAAGGAATGTACCGGGTCATTTTATATGCCAAGGGTGACATGCGTTACATTCTAATCATGCAATGATAAATACTGCCCAAGTAATTCATTTTTCTTTTTTCTTTGACAAATACCTTTGAAAAATCCTCCTGATTTGCCCTCGTTTGTATTACGGGGACATAAATCTTGCTTCTCGTGTTAAGCTCGAACTGTCTTATTTTTTGAAAGAGATAACTACATCCATAATTCTTTCTGGGGGCACATGGCTTATTGTTTAGAGTAACAGACTCGCGGTCGAGCGATCACGGATTCAAATCTCAGACCAGGCGATGTGTGTGTTTATGAGCGAACCACCTAATCTCCACATGGCTCCGGCAGAAGGTAATGGTGAACTTCTGCTGACTCTTTCACCACAACTTTCCTTCAGTCTTTCCTCCTGCATCTAGCATCTCACCTGTGATGGATCGGCATCCCGTCCAGGTGGGGAACCTATACGCCAATGAAACCGGGAAACCGGCCCCTAATGAGCCAGGCATGGTTCGAGTCTCCAAGTGGAATCAACTAGCAAAAATGCCGCTAAGCATTTTGTCCGGCAAATCAACTAGAAATACTAGTATCAAATTTATTAATCCGCGGCTTAGGGCGGCGAGCTGGCAGAACCGTTAGCACGCCGGGCAAAATGTTTACGTTCTGAGGTCAAATTCCGCCGAGGTCGACTTTGCCTTTCAGGGTCGATAAAATAAGTATCAGTTGAACACCGGAGGTAATGTAACTGAGTCCCTCCCCCCTCATCCAAATTGCTGGCCTTGGGCCAAAACTTAAAACCAATATATTTATCCGAGGGTAAAAACCCTGGGCTGAAATAAAAATCTTGAATGGTCAAAGGTTGGAACTTTTCTTTTTTTATCAGCCAAGGGTTTTTAAATCTTGGATTGTTATTATTATTATTATTATTATTATTATTATTATTATTATTATTATTAAGGCGGCGAACTGGCAGGAACGTTAGCACAAATACACACACACACACACACAACAGGCTTCTTTCAGTTTCCGTCTACCAAATCCACTCACAAGGGTTTGGTCGTCCCGGGGTTATAGGAGAAGACACTAGCCCAAGGTGCCACGCAGCGGGATCGAACCCGCAGCTATGTGGTTGAGAATCATATTTCTCACCACACAGCCACGCCTGCACCCACACTTCGAAGTTACATACACACATTTCGTACTTACATCCACACATTCCGTTAATATGATTCAGACACAAGGTTGTCAATATTTACGAGAAAAGATTAATCAATATAGGCGTAGGAGTGGCTGTGTGGTAAGTAGCTTGCTTACCAACCACATGGTTCCGGGTTCAGTCCCACTGCGTGGCACCTTGGGCAAGTGTCTTCTACTATAGCCTAGGGCCGACCAAAGCCTTATAAGTGGATTTGATAGACGGAAACTGAAAGAAACCCGTCGTATATATATATGTATATATATGTGTGTGTTTGTGTGTCTGTGTTTGTCCCCCTAATTTCGCTTGACAACCGATGCTGTTGTGTTTACGTCCCCGTAACTTAGCGGTTCGGCAAAAAAAGACCGATAGAATAAGTACTAGGCTTCCAAAGAATAAGTCCTGGGTTCGATTTGCTCGACTAAAGACGGTGCTCCAGCATGGCCACAGTCAAATGACTAAAACAAGTAAAAGAGTAAATATGATAGTGACGGGTACTCTATTTTATTTGACGCTAAAAGGTTAAAACGCAAAGTTAACTTACGTGGGATTTGAACTCAGACCGTAAACAACACAAAATATTTTTTTGTCTGACGCTCTAACGATTATCCCGGCTTCCGCCGTCCCCCGAAAAGTGGGACGTATAAATTAACAACGTCTCTTTAATGAATGGAGCAATTAGTTTTGCATCTGTGACAGTTACCTCCCTTATTTTTCTTTGCACGTGTTGCAGAAACATTGTTGAGAAACTTCGCTGAAGATGGCAACTTTACCGTACACGGCTACAAGATGCGAACGAGGTAATACGAAAAAATATTACTCCACATCTATCTATCTCTACATACAGACACACACACACACACACACACATACTCATGTATTGAGGTATTTTCGTTTTTATGGGCTTAAATTAAAAAATGGCCTGTTTTACTGGTGTGTATAAGTACACATTAGTGCCCCCCGCGGCTTTAGATTTTATATATAAAATAAAATGCACAATGCAAGACAAGCGTAAATATAACTATATAGATTAATATATATACATAAGCAAACCTACATAAATAATCGGGTATAACACCCATATGTAGTTTACTGCAGACAATCTTTCCATATCAACCAGTGCAAATTATAGCGCTAAAACTCAATAGTAGGAGGGGAGGTAAGACATATTTGTCATGTTGCCGGCCTTTGAATTTATGTCCTATATATGTTTATGCCTGAATATATATATATGTCTGTATAGTTGTTGGTTAGTTTCTTTAAAGCTGGGGGTTTCGTTTTGTTCTTTTTACTTTCAGCGATTGTATTTTATTAAGAACCTTAGCCTTGTTTATTGTTTTCATTTATGTTTTGTAAGGCAAAAACTTTAATCTAACGCTAGTTTGTTCGGTGTTTTTATTGTTTCATTATGCGTCGACTTACTTCTCACGTGGCGAAATTCCCGCCACCAATTACTGTGTGTGTGTTCACCTTAAATAAATCAATAAACGAAGCTAAAATTTTTAATTGTTATCTCCTAAATATATTTAAAAAAATTAACGAAACCCTCAGTTCTTAAACTAGCCTGCAACGAAATAAGCATATATATATATATACATATATATATATATATATATATATATATATATATATATATATATATATATACGTACATGCATACATATAGAAATGTATACGACCGTATTAAAAGAGTAACTTAAAGCGAAGAATCTCTGTTAGTTGTTCGAAAAAAAACCACACTCCAAAACAATCTTTTGATCTCATGTTTAATGTCTTGTCCCAGCATAAAGGAAGTGCAATCATATATTTAAAATCTTTGAAAGCTCTCTATTTGGTAGGGAAAAAATATCTGAAAATTTAAAATACTTAGTGGTTGGAAGGAATTTAACAAGATCTCCATTGTTGTAATAATTCATTTTCATTCATTGAAATTGTGTTTTTGTTTATGACGGGAAGTTTATCTGGCACCGCGCCAATATTTATGTTACACCTGCAAGATTTGTTTATTATCAGTAAAACGGATATTTCAGTGTTAAAGCTTATCAAAAAATATACATATAAGGCGGTGAGATAAACAGACTGTTAGTATGCCGGATATAAAGTGGCATTTTGTCTGTCTTTATGTTCTAAGTTCAAACTCCGCTGGCATCAGCTTTGCTTTTCATCTTTTCAGGGTCGATAAATTAAAAAAAAAAATGTACCAGTCAAGTACTTTGATCGATGTAATCGACTTCCGCTCAAAAAATGCTAACCACATGGTTCCGGGTTCAGTCCCACTGCGTGGCACTTTGGGCAAGTGTTTTCTACTATAGCCTCGGGCCGACCAAAGCTTTCTGAGTGGATTTGGTAGACAGAAACTGAAAGGAAGCCCGTCGTATATATATATATATATGTTTATGTGTGTTTGTGTATCTGTGTTTGTCCTCCCCCCACAACATCGCTTGACAACCGATGCTGGTGTGTTTACGTCCCCCGTAATTTAACGGTTCGGCAAAAGAGACGATAGAATAAGTACTAGGCTTACAAAAAATAAGTCCTGGGTTCGATTTGCTCGACTAAAAGGCGGTGCTCCAGCATGGCCACAGTCAACTGACTGAAACAAATAAAAGAGTAAAAAGAGAGAGTAAGAATATTGGCGATCTTTCGATACAGCATCGGCTCACAGACTCCCTTGTCATATTAGATTTCTAACAAGATTCCACATTTGAAGGAAGATAGGACGATCTCTCGATATAGTCTTTTATAATAATCTTAGCGCTGTCTACTAGTTTCAGTTTGTTTTTTTTGTTTTTTTATTGATCCCCTTCCTTTCGTGAAAAGCAAGAGGTCGACCGGCTTTGAGAAAGGGGTCAAACCAAAGGGTTTGACCGAGAAAGGCGCGGAAATATTATGTGTTTTAAGGTTTTACATATTATTTCATAGGGGAAGCAACGACAAGATAACTATATTTGTGTGGAATTGAGGTCAGACAGGGTCTGTCATCTTGTCAGCCCTGTTCGAGTACATTTGTTGTAGGAGCCATCCCGTCACTTACGTAAATTTTTTTTCCCTACTCATTAAACTGCGGCCATGCTGAAGCACCGCCTGGAAGGGTTTAGTGGAACAAATCGACCCAGTACTTTTTTATCTGGTACTTATTTTTTCGGATTCTATTGCCGAACTGCTAAGTTGGGGAGGGGCGTAAACAAACGAACACCGGTTGCATTCCAAGCGGTGTGACACACACACACTGAGCTTCCATGGTTTCTGTCTATCAAATCCTCTCACAAAGGCATTGGTCGACCTGGGGCTATAGCAAAAAGCACTTGCCCAAGATACCATGCAGTGGTACTGAACTTGAAACCATATGGTTGCAAAATTAGCTTCTTAACCACACAGCTATGCGTGCGGTCAATTAACCCATAGATGTATACAATAACAATAAAAAAAACAATCTGCGGACATTATTTTAAAACTTTATTGGAAGTTTAGACATACATCGAATTCTAAACAACGATTAACCGTTATGCTGTCACACTGGAAGTAGCTATCATTCAAAACACACACACACACACATTCTTGCCAATTGCTTTAGTTTTCAGCGGGGGGGGGGGGGTCATGTTTTGTATTTATATAAAAAGAAAAAAAAAATGGAATTACTTTCCGAATTTATTTTGTCTTTTATTTTTTTCTTAAGACCAGAGTGATTTGAATTTTTGACTGCTATTTCTAGCATGTCAAGCGATTTCATAGAGGCGCTTAGCCGTTTGCTCATGTTTAATTAATGATGCGAGAGGCAGAAGAGAACTTGTTTCTCCAACTTTTTGTAAATACCACCAAAGGTTACCAGGATCAAGTTCGGAATGTTGGAGCACAACAGAAACCGGTTGATTTTTTTTTTCTTTTTTTTTTTTTCTGACAACTTCTTTAGTATTTCTATCTTCGTCGTGAAAAATGACAATTCTGGTGGGAGTGGGGGAGAAAAGTAGGAAATACTTCCTCCTCCTCCCCACCCCCATTTTCTCGCTTTTTTTTTTCTCCAAAAACCCACGTTTCCGGAGATTCCGGAAAATTGCCAAAAATCGTCCGTGTGATGTGTCTTGGAGCGTCCGTGTGATGAAAATGGTATAAATTAAAAGCATTCATCAAAATTTCGTTATCTTCCAAACATTCGCTTAATAATGAGTTTTTACTAAATTCTTCGTACTTTGAAAAATTAACTGAGACAAATGCAGTACATTTCAATAGAACTGGTAAGAAAAAGGTTAAGCTGACCCTCAATTTAATGATAAATGCCAAGTTCCAAACCCATTTGTCCTTGCTTTTACTGGGTGTTGATTCTCCATGTCACCTCTTATAAATGATAACTATGTTGTCATCAAGACAACAGAACCAGTGAAAACTGACCTGTCAGCACATCACCAGCAAACTATGTCACACACACACACACACACAAACAGGTGTCTTTCAGTTTCCACTTACCAAATCATATGACAAGGCTTTTGTTGGCCTGTGGTTATAATAGAAAATGCTTGTCCAAGGTGTCATGGGAAGCAAGCTTAATAACATAGCTGTGCCTGCACCTCGTATCGTCATCATTTAACGTCCATATTCCATGCTGGCATGGGTTAGATGGTTCGACTGAAACTAGTAAGGTGTACCAAGTTCCAGTCTGAATTGGCATGGTTTCTATGGCTGGATGCCCTTCCTAACACCAAACACTCCAAAAAAAACCCCTTTTTTTATGCTAAACTTTTTTTTTTTTTTCCTTTCAGTATTATTGAGTGTGTCCAACAAAAGTGGGATTGTGGAGTTTGCAAAGAGCTTAAGTGAGCTTGGTCTACAACTGGTTGGTTCTGGAGGAACAGCTCAAACCATCAAAAATGCTGGAATATCTATTGTGTAAGTACTTCCTGAAATTTGTATCTGTTTGAGCACTTGTCATTTTGTCTTATGTCAACCCTGATGGAGTACATCTATGATCAGAGATTCTAGCTTTGGCCATCCTGTCTTTTCTTTTTCCTTTTTTTTTTTTTTTTGAAAAAAAAAACATTTAGGACCCCATTATCTAATGTGTCCTTTATTTATAATAAGTGATTTTTAGGGAAATTTGACTGCTATTTCTAGCTGGTTGAGTGGCTACATGGAGACTCCCCCCATTCATCACCATCATTTAACATCGGTTTTCCATGCTGGCATGGGTTAGACAGTCTAACTGAAGATAGTAAGCTTGAGAACTGCTCCAAGCTCCGGCCTGTGTTGGCTTGCCTTCTACTTCTAGCAATAACTACTGCCATTACAGACTATTGCTGCCACAGCACCAGTTTAAACATTGTTAGTTTTACATCTCGGAATAGGACAGCCATCAACAATAGGTATAAAATGTCATTTAAAGGAATTTTAATATTTTACAGGGAAGTCTCTGATGTAACAAAATGTCCTGAGATGTTGAAAGGTCGGGTGAAAACCCTCCATCCTGCCATACACGGTGGTAAGTGGTCGTTTATATTATTACTGCTTAAGTGTGTGTGATTTTTTCTGCTTGTTTCAGTCACTGGATAATGGCCATGCTGGGGCCTTGAAGGGTTTTAGTATTCCTGTACTTATTGTATTGAACCATTTTGTTGAATTAAGTTACAGGGATGTAAACAAACCTACACCAGTTAATGGGTATTAAGGAACAAATGGCACAAACACATGCATACATGTGTACACACACACACACAGATAATGGGCTTCTTTTCGGTTTCCAATCTACCAAATCCATTCACAAGGGATTTGTATAAGACCCTCGCCCAAGGGACCACACAGTGGGGCTGAACCCTTTCTTACAACACAGCCATGCCTGCACCTGTGATTGTGCATAAATTTTGTCATTAATGAAATTATTTTAGAATAAAAATAATTAGGTTTCTCAATTTATTTGCTGTTGTTTTCAGATTTGACCAGATTATGGAATCGAGTCTGGTTTTGTGGGTCTGTAATCCCTATTCCTTTTCTTTAATTACACTTCACCCCTTTCATTACCTCACCCAAAATCTTCACCCACCCCTTTTCTCATCTTCTTTTGGTTGCAGCAGTGACCTCACAAGTACTGGACCCACAAAAACCTTTCCTCTTCCTCCTCCTCTTCCCACCAACAGTAACTATACTCTTACTCTTCCCGCTACCACATCCTCACATCAATAATTTTGTGTTTGCCCCCCCCCCCACTACTGCACAATAACAAATGTTGGTTTGTTTATTTCCCTGTGACTTAGTAGTTTGGCAAAAAGAGACCAATAGAATAACTAAGAACTTGAGCTTAATAAGTATTAGGGTTGAGTTCAACTAAAACCCTTCGGGCAGTGTGCCCCAGCATGGCCACAGTTCAATGAGTGAAACAATTAAAAGATGTAATGATAATTCTAATTAACAGTTGCTTGCTTTGTATGTCTATGGTTGATTATGTTCGATGCGATTAAGCGTTTACTCTCTTTCTCTCTCTCTCTCTCTTTCTCTCTCTCTCTCTCTCTCTCTCAGTTGTTACTAGCAGTGACTTGTGGTGTTATTAAAGAAAGAATTTAACCTGTTTTTATTACTTCATTCTTTAATTTCCAGGAATTCTGGCCAAGCCAACCCCTGAAGATGTGAAAGAAGTTGAAGATCTTAACTTCAATTTGATCCGGTATGTTATTGTGTCCTTGTCACTTTAATGGTTTTTTTTGTCTGTTGCTCTGAAGAAGCCATATTCTGTAGCCTGGTCAACTATGGTACAATGAGGCCTAAGTGAATTACTTGCAGGGGCCATGAAGGTTATCCTGGCTAAAAGTATAAGACGATTGTAAGAAATTACAAAGTGACTCCAGGGCCAAGAATCTTGTGTGAGAAGAAATTGATAAGCACCAATGCATGAAGCTCTCGGCCCTTGGGCCACTTTGTAACTTGTGCTAATCAAATGAAAAGTGTATATATATATATATATATATACATATAATAATAGAAAGAATATATATGCATGTATACACACATATATGTACATACTTACATCTCCATGTGTATATATATGCATATCAGGGTACAGGACGTTAGAACTACAGACAACGGAACGAACACATAGGAAAACAGATAGCCACTTGGAATTAATCCTTCGTCAGCTGCCTCTATTCTAACTAGACGTTTCGAAGATAAGGCAGAACGTACTCTAGAATAGTCTCTTCCTGAGTAGTGGATCGACCCACTCAACAGAGGATTCCAAGGTGACAAACACAAACCAAGACAGGAAAAATTGGACAGTGAAAACATTAAAAAGTCGTATGGCCAAACGCGAAGCACACACACACACACACACTCTCGTGTTTTCAGTTTTATTTTCCTGTTTGTGTTACCAAATCTGTATATATGTATGTATGTGTGTGTATGTATATTCTACTCTGTCACAACATATGAATGAGAAAGGAAGGAGTGATGGCAAACTGGTAGTGGGAGCATTTCAACTCTGTGTGTGCAACGGAAGTGGGATGATAAACATTCAATGTTGAAAAGAAAAAATCAAACAGCGTTTCAACTCTGTGAGTGTATGTGTGTGTACAAGGAAAGTATGTGAATATTTGTATCTGTGAACCAGCGTTTTTTCAGTAACAAATGATGATCGATGTCACATCTCAAAAGACAACCACTAGATGACATTGACAAGTGTATTAATTTCATTTACCATCCATATTTATATATAAAATACTACAATTAGCTATAATTTTTTTGATGGCACAGGGCCAGCTAGTATATATAATGTTTTATCTTTTTTTTTTCTTCCCTAGTGTTGTTGTCTGTAACCTGTATCCATTTGTGGAAACGGTTGCCTCAGACGATGTCACTGCTGAGCAGGCTGTGGAACAAATTGACATAGGTAAGACTTTGCATTTAACATACTAAGACATGCTTTAAAATATCACAAAAATTAGGATGTTAATTAATCATTCTGATTAGCACAGGGGTTGGTAAAATTGCTAATGAGACACAAATGTTTTATGGTGTTTACATTGTCATGCTACATGTACCAGTAATATACTGTGATGGCTTGGTTACTTTAGGTTTTCTGTTGCCAGATACCCTTCATGTTACTAACATTCACTTGTTTTTATTTCCCCGTGGTCAGTTAGGTTTTCACAGAATATTGGAAATGGACACAGCTTGTTTCACAATTGTGAGACCAAGGCCGGCGGACACACACAGGTGTGTGTGGTTTAATGTCTACTTTTTCATGCTTGCATGGGTCAGATGTAATTTGCTGCCCTTTCTGTAGCCAGTCCTCATCAGTTTCCAAACAAAATAATATTTTATCAATGCCAGACGTTTACAGAAGCTGGAAACAAACAACCTCGCTTGTATGGTAATGTTAATTTGCAACTATTACATTATATCTAGACAAGGGTACACCATGCTGGTGCCATGTATAAAGCACCCAGTACACTCTGAAGTGGTTGGCATTGGGAAGGGCATCCAGCCATAGAAACCATGCCAAAACAAATGAAGTTTGGGCAGGTCTCCAGCTGACCAGCACTTGTCAAATTGTCCAACCCATGCCACACATTAGATGATGACCGTGCATGTGTGTGTGTGTGTGTGTGCATACACGCAATGGGCTTCTTCCAGTTTCCATTTACCAAATCTATTCACAAAGTTTTGGTCAACACAGCTCTCTAACAGAAGCCACTTGCCCTAGGTGTCACACAGTGGAACTGAACCAGAAACTCCATGGTTGTGAAGCAGGCTTCTTAACCGCACAGCCATCCCTCCTGCATCCGTGTAATATCAGATAAAACGGATGTCACCATAAATTTGATCATGGAATTACTTTGAATGCAAAGCCTCATTAGACTCCATGTCATTTAATAAGTTTAATCAGATGCTGCTTAATCTCTTAACTCAAATGCACATGACAATTATGATATTAATTAATCCTTCCTTCCTTTCTCACCAGGTGGCGTTACTCTCCTCCGTGCTGCTGCAAAGAACTTTGCACGTGTTACTGTCATTTGTGACCCTGACGACTATAAGGGGTAAAGTAACAATATTAATATAAAATTATATAAGTGTATATAGGTGCAGGAGTGGCTGTGTGGTAAGTAGCTTGCTTACCAACCACATGGTTCCGGGTTCAGTACCACTGCGCGGCACCTTGGGCAAGTGTCTTCTACTATATCCTCGGGCTGACCAAAGCCTTGTGAGTGGATTTGGTAGGCGGAAATTGAAAGAAGCTCGTTGTATATATATGTGTGTGTGTGTGTGTGTGTGTTTGTCCCCCTAGCATGGCTTGATAACTGATGCTGGTGTGTTTATGTCCCCATAACTTAGCGGTTCGGCAAAAGGAGACCGATAGAATAAGTACAAAGAATAAGTCCTGGGGTCGAATTTCTCGACTACAAAGGCGGTGCTCCAGCATGGCCGCAGTCAAATCACTGAAACAAGTAAAAGAGTAAAAGAGAGAGAGTAAATACTTGAAGGATTTAGCATAGTTACATGAGAGCCTGTTTCCAAAACGATCCTCTCGTTACCAGGATTTTAAAATTACATTTGTATTGATTATGGTTGTTATGAAGTAAATACATGGAGTATATTACTGCTGTTGTTAAATATATTATTAGTGTTATGAAGTGTATTAAAGAGTAAAGATTGTTTTCCAACATAACATGACAGTCCTGGTTTAGGACTAATGTTGCTGTAATTTAGCCCCAGGAGGCATCGTCTCCAGCTGGCTTAACCAGGACTGCTATGTTATGTTGGCAAACAATCTTTACTACAAAGTACTGTTGCTGAATATCTCGCGTTGTGAGATTTACAAATAGTAATTTTGTATTAAAGAGGTTCTGACTATTCGGCCATCCAGTGAAATAGTGAATAGAAAAACTTAGCAAAGTTTTACTTCCTGTGAAGACAGAACTCTTCATCAGAAAGAAATGAAATGTCTAATACACAAATGCATCGATATACAAGTTAATTTGTTCCCAGAGATTGCTCGTAAAGCAGAGCAATAATTTCCCATAATAACAATGTTATAAATCGTAATTTGGTCCCCAGAAAAATATTTTACTTATAAAATTTATAATACTTGTAAATAAATGGCAATAAAACAACAGAACAATGTAAAGAATATTTCGTGTAAAGTAAAAAGAATGTCAAGAATCATTTATAATAAAAAAATATTATAATTAGAATTGTTTTCAGAATCATATTCCCTTGCATTAGGCTCGTGCACACCATCACTTGTAGATGCAATTTCCAACTCACAAGCATTTGTTGATTCCTTTTTGATAAACACTTCTACAGTTGTTTGCTTAGCTTTTTTTTTTTGCTCTTTATAAATTTCTCGGTAACACGCAGAAGCATTTGTTATGGTGGTAGAAATTTTTGCACTTCGTTCAAAATTTGGATCTTGTGCTTGAAAAATTTCCAAGGCTTTATCCAAATGTTGAAACGCTTCCTTGAGTCCTTTAAAAGTGAATGCATTAACTGGCGCCTCTTCAACCGTGTCCTTTTCTTCTTTTGTTGCCTGCTCTTGCATTGCAATAAGGTCTTCGTTAGTGAGTTCATCACTGTGTGATTGAAGCAGCTCAACGATATCACTTGCCGACACATTGAGATTCAATTCATTCGCCAGCTTTACAATTTCTTCTATTTCTTTATCTACATTTTCTTGCAGGGATTCAAAACCCTCAAAATCATCAAGAAATTGAGGGCAAAGTTTTTTCCAAGTGCCCTTCATATTCTTTTGAGGGATGTTATCCCAAGCTTTACTTATGATTTTCACTGCGGAATAAATATTGTGATTTTTCCAGAATTCCATTAGAGTTGGTGCCCCTTCTCTGTCTGTTTCTTCATTCAACATTGCAAATGTGAAACGTAAATAATGGGCTTTAAAAGTGGCAATAACACCCTGATCCATTGGTTGCAGAAGTGATGTTGTATTTGGAGGCAAAAAAATAACTTTGACGTTAGGATGGAGATGTTTCAGAATTGGAGGGTGGCTAGGTGCATTGCCAATAAGTAGCATTGCATGAAACGGAAGTTCGTTCTTATCACAATATTCCTTAACTTCTGGCACAAAGTGATATGAAAACCATTCTTCAAATAATGTTGCTGTCACCCAAGCTTTTTTATTAGATTTCCATATAACTGGAAGGGTACTTTTTAAGATGCCTTTAAGTGCCCTCGGATTTTCCGCTCGATAAACTAACATCGGTTTTAATTTTAAATCTCCAGATGCATTTCCTCCAAATAATAATGTCACCCGATCTTTAGCCACTTGGAAACCAGGCCGCGCAGATTCCTCCTTAGCAATGTAACTTCTGGATGGCATACGTTTCCAGAAAAGTCCGGTTTCGTCGACATTGAAGATTAGTTGTGGAACGTAGCCCCCTTCTTTAATTATTTCTGCCAATGTTTCTGGGAATTTTTCTGCTGCATCGACATCAGCGCTTAACACTCCTCCTTGCATTTTGATGGAATGCCACCTGTGTCGGTTTTTAAATCGCTCAAACCAGCCTCTGCTGGCGACGAAAGTTTCGTTTGTGTCACCTTTCATTTCTTTAAGCATACTGAAAAGAGACAAGGCTTTGCTCCGAATCGCCGCTCGGTTGACATTCATATGCATGCGTTGTGTTGTGTCACTTATCCATACGTTTAAAAGTTTTTCCATTTCCGGAATAATGCTTCCAGAATCTCTTTTACGAGACCAGGTTGAGTACAAAAGCTGCGCATTTCTCACTTGAGATAAATATTTTTGTTTTTCTTTGAGAATTGTGCAGACAGTTGACGAGTTAAGTGAAAATTTGTCACTGATGTTCTTCACAGTTGTACCACCATCGTGCATTTTCACAATTTCATACTTCGTTTCCAAAGTGATGGCTTTTCGTTTCTTTTTCTTCCCGTCGGTGTCCGTTGTACACTTTCGTTTCAACATTTTAGGTGGGTTTAAAAAATGCCCAAAATAACAGTGTAAATACACGTATACAATATAAAAATGTGGTACGAAGAATTAGCTTATAATCAAACTTGGGCATCGGACCATTAATCCATTAATTAACGAAGTTAACATTTTCGCTAACGATTTAACTTTTGAAGTTAACCCCGGAAATCATTATCGGACTAATTGAATTCCGTTGATTCTACGGATTTTGTAGTTTTGGCCCGTTTTAAAGGTGTTTGTAGTTCGTTTTAGAGCTAAAACTTTTTGTTTTGTTTTGTTTTTTTTCTATTATGAAAATTAACGTTGACGGTTTATCGATAACTTCCGTTACATTGCGAAATAATTAACTGATTAACGGTTATCGAACTTAACTTTTTGGTTAACCGATTAATGATTAATGAAGTTAACTTTTCGATCAACGGTGTCCACTTTTACTTATAATTAATTAATCTCTCAACAAATTGCACGCACCGACTGAAATTTTAGGCCGTAGTTAATTCTGTTGCCATATGCAGCTGTTTAGACGCGTCAGAACCGGATTTGCCACACATACACACACGCAAAATGGTTAATTAGCCTTTTTTTTTTTATATTTATAAAATAAAACTCGTAAACCTGGGGTCTCGTAAAGCGGGTCCTCGTGAAGTGAGGTATTACTGTAGTTCCATAGAAGAGATCATAAAACAAATTGTGATAGAGAAAACAAAGGAAGGGGAGATAACAAACAAGAATATATGTTAGTGAGATTAACTCCCTTGCCTTTATTTTCGCCCGCATTCGTTCACCTTGACCCGTAAGCATTTCGGTTCTTTACAACCAAGTGTCGAACCCGTTGTGTGTGTGTGTGTGTATGTACGCACGCACACACATAACCGCCTGGAAGAACTTTGGGAAAGACTTACGTCCCTTCGCGGGTAGGGTGGGACAAAAGGAAGTCTTGCCCAATTTTGCGTCCCAATCATGTTTCGGTTTCAATCTGACAGTGGCACCTTGGGACAGTGGCTTCTATTATAGTCTCGGGCTGACCAAAGCCTTGAGTGGATTTGGTAGATGGAAACTGGATTAAGGTTTACTTTAACACCCGGCTACCAAAGCAAAAACAAAAAAAAAGTGTAATAGGTGTAAAAAAAATGTATTAAACAAATATGAAAACAAAAAGTTGTTCTAACGAACTGGATGGGGGAGGGGACTTTCGGAAAATTCACAAGATCCAATTTTTTTCTTTATAAAAGTTTGAAAATTTTTTTACATTCATTTATTTTACGTTTGAGTAATAGCAAATTGTTTTGGAAAAAGATCCCATGTGTTGTGGTGAGACAAAAAAATACATAAATACGGTGTTGAATATGGTTTCACGATGGAAAAAAAAGTTAAAGGCGATTTAGCTGATGTGTGTGTGTGTGTAGTATATACTGAGGCCCCCTTCGGTCATGACTGACCATGGAATTGCACCTAGAAAGTTATCTTCCCAGGCACAAGTCTGGGCAAGGTTGTTTATGGAAAACCAGCAGTCGCCCATGCATACCACCTTCCCCTTTCCACGCCACCAGTGAAAAGGCAAAGGCCGATACAGTTTGGCACCTGTGACGTCGCAACTCCTTTCTATAGCTGAGTGAACTGGAGCAACGTGAAATAAAGTATCTTGCTCAAGAACACAACATGCAGCCTGGTCCGGGATTCGGACTCACAACCTCATGATCATAAGCTTAGCGTTCTAACCACTGAGCCATGAATTTATATAATATATATGCATGCAATTTCACACACAACTTGTACCAGCATGAGAAACGGACTTTAGGTAATGATTTTGCATATCATGTCTGTCCATGGGAAATACCATCTTGCTTAGAAACAGGTGAGACTTGACAACAGAAAGGCACTTGACCATATTAAATTTACCTGAAACAAGTTCCATCTGATGCATGCAAGCATGAAAAAGTGGACGTTAAAACAACAATGATGATGGTAAAACCTTGAGAACATTAAGACAAATAGAACTGAACAAAGAATGAATTATTGTTCCTTAGATTTTTTTTTTTTTTTGATTTTTTTTTTTATCCTTTTCTAGAATAATTGAAGAAATGAAGAACTCCCCAACGAAAGATTCAACCCTTGAAACCAGAAAAAGACTTGCTGTGAAGGTGAGACATTCCTCCTTTATTGTTGGCGTTTATTTAAAGAGGCTGCGAGGTTAAGTAGTTCGTTTCCCAAACTTGTGGTTTCAGGTTCAGTCCTACAGCATGGTACTGTGGGCCGAGTGTATTCTGCTGCACTCAAAGGCTGACAAACGCCTTGAACAAAATGCTTCATTTCACACAGCTCTGCGACCACTTCAACACCTGATGCATGGTACACGATGCAACCCTTCAGACAATGTCGCTTTTGATGGAGAGAGTGGACTGACATGTGGCACTAACATTTGATTGCTATAAACATGTGGCACAAACATTTGGTTGTTATAAACATGTGGCACGAACATTTGATCATTATAAACATGTGGCACAAACATTTGATCACTATAAACAAATCACAGGTCAAAAGCTGAATGCTCATACATTGTCTTTGACAGGAGTATCCATCACATGTGTGTGTGTGTGGACATCATCATTATGATGCAACCAATGTCATTCATTTCCAGTCTTTCATGAAAGCCATGTCTAGCTGTGGAAATTATTACCTTGCTTGGAGACATGTGAGAGTTGACGACTGAAAGGGCCATCCAAGTGTTGAAAATCCGCCACAACTTTCGCCTGACTCTTGAAATCATGGAAACGATGGGGCATGAAACGATGCAGATGTTCCTAAATTTTATGCATGCCTTCTTTATTTGCAGGCTTTCAACCATACAGCAGAGTATGATGCTGCTATCTCTGATTACTTCCGGAAGCAGTTTAGCCAGAATGTTTCCCACTTACCCCTGCGCTATGGTATGAATCCTCATCAGAAACCAGCACAGCTCTTTACCAATTCATCAGAATTACCTTTGAAAGGTAAATATTCTTCAATCTATCCAAAAACCTGTTTCAGTCAGTGATTCTCTCTTGAAGATTTCAGTCTCAATTCTAAAATAACATGGTGAGGCTATCACTACCATCATAGCCCTTAAGTTCTTCACTTCCTGTAGAGCATATGCCATTAGCTTTTCTCTACTGTTCTTGACTCTGAGTTGTTGGGGCCACAACCTCAGTATGTGGGAGTCCCTGAGAGAGTGATCCTTCCTCTCCCAGGTTTTGATTTATCTTCGATTCTCCTCTACTTTTGCATTTTTCACTAAGTACAGGTATTGATCTTATGCAAATGCAATTTTATCACTTCAAAAGGGTGGTCCCTCTTAGTTTGGCCTCTGTTTTTTTTACATATCCTGTATGGGAGACCCTACTAGGAGCTGACACTCTGCTGGCATGTGTTTCAGGGTCATTGGGCCATACAAGCCACAACATCACAACAAGGACTGGTAGGGGTGTTGGCTGTATGTAAACTCGTTTTTACCTCTGGAAAGAGATGGACCATATTAGCATGGTTTACAGGCCCACCACACCACAGCAAGGACTTTTCCTTGTGGTCAGCCCACCATCATCATCACTTCCCCCTAAACCCCCCAAGTTAGTGTTTGAGAATCTAGGACTCTAATTATAAATAAAATATTCCAACTTGTGCAGGATACTCATTACAGGTGGTATCATGTAGACACCCACAAACTCTTCCTTCACCTGTATACAACCCAACTAGTTTCTACAGGTCATTCAGCCTACAAGGAATAACTGAAGCCCTTTCAATTCTTCTGTTATCTAGAAACATCCTCTTTTTATTTCAGTTGATTTAAAAAATAAGAAAATAAAATGATTTTGTTGTTAAACTAATTTTAGAAATTTTGTACCACAGAACCGAGAGGTGGGTTGTTACCAAATTGGTTCAATTACATCTTTGCTAAAAGATATGATAAAAGTGACACACATTGGATAATATAGCCCTAGATACATTGTGTCTGAAAAATCAACAGGAGGGTCATGATTGGATTGTCTTTGGTGGTAGATTTACATTCCTAAGACTGATCTGGTGATAAATTTAGGATCTGGAATTAATGGAGTTTTCTTTTTGTTGCAGTTGCAAATGGCTCCCCTGGATTTATCAACCTCTGTGATGCTTTCAATGCTTGGCAATTGGTGAAAGAACTGAAAAATGCTCTTGGTTTGCCAGCAGCAACCTCGTTTAAACATGTCAGCCCTGCAGGTATGTTCTTTGGCTCAATAATAGCTGTGCGTGTGTGTGTTCATTTTGATCTTGTGTTAACATTGTGAGAAAATTGTAAAAGCATTTCATTATTCAAGCAGAGTCCCTCATTTCCAGTCTTCCCTGTAAACTAAACATATCTGATCAAGTACATTATTTGCATTTGATAGATATTTGTCCTCATCTTGTTTGTTAACACAATGTTTCGGCTGATATACCCTCCAGTCTTCATCAGGTGTCTTGGGAAAATCTCATCTGACTCAAACAAACATGGAAAAGTGAATGTTAAAATGAAAAAAAAGGGGGAATAAAAGAAGCAGTATGTCTGTGTTGTCAATGTCTTTCTTGTCTTCAGGCAGTTTGTTGAATTTCAAGGACTGAGATTTTCTTTGTAATAAATACAGTGCGGCCTAATGAAGATTCAGTTCTCACCAAATCAAGTCGCCAGGTTCCATCTCAGTTCCTGACTGTTCTATTGATATTATTGATCCCAAAGGAAAGACATGATCATTCCTTCGCAATTCTTCTGAAACCTTTAATCTGTGAAATTTCTTTCAGAGTTTTATATTCTTCTAAAGGACTCTCATAATATTTCTCTAAGCAGGATCTTATGTCTTATGAAGATCTTGTATAGAAGAACCATGAGATATTAAAGAATCCATTATACCCAAATGATTGTTTTGGTGGGTTTTTTCTTTTCTTTTTTTTTTTCTTCAATGTTGTTTGTCTATTTTATCGTCAGGTGCTGCAGTAGGAACACCCCTTAGTCCTGAACAGGCTCAACTGTGTATGGTAAATGATATGGAGGATCTGAGTCCCCTTGCTGTTGCTTATGCAAGAGCCCGTGGTGAGTATATTAAACAAGCTTTTATATATTATATAAGAGAATCCAAACTCTTTTAGAAGAGGAACTCCATGTTTATTTATGTTCAAGAGCTACAAGACATGTTTTGAAATTATGAGTAAGAAAAGATAACTCTACATATTGGGTTGGTACATAATGCGGTTTTTTTCAACAAAATCAATAGCATGTAACAAAAACATCTTTTAAATGATTATTCTGGAGCATATTCACCATCTACTTCAATTCCTGCTTCCCATTTGCTTGGCAGACGGTCAGACCGTCATTTAAAGATGTTTTTGTTAAATATTGTTATTGCTTTTGTTGAATAAAATTTGTTGAAAAAAAAGCTGCAATAATTCTGCACCAACACAATAGTTTTGCTGGCTGAACTAGATTGGTTAATCTCTACTTATTGAAGATCTTTGTTGAGTCTTAATTTTTACAGCTAATTCTTTAAAATCTGGCTAGTGTGATATGAAAGCCTTTTCCAAGGAACATAGTACTGCAAAGACATACATTGGGTTTCTTTCAGTTCCCATCTACCAAATCTACTCACAATGTTTTGATCAGATCAGGGCTATAGTAGAAGGCACTTGTCCAAGGTACCTTGCAGTGGGACTGAACCCAAAGCCATGTGACTGGGAAACACACTTAACTATACTGCCATTTTACTATAATAGTAAAATTCTATTCAACACATACTTTGGGCATGAGGTTAAGATGCTGGATATTTAATCACATGATTATGAGTTCAAGCCAAGCTAAGGCCCATATCTCAATTTACCAATCTGATCTTCTTAATTCATTGAACAGCAGCAATAGGTGAACTTGCAATGTTCCTTTCTGCACAAATCACTGTGACCAATCCTTTGTCAGATCTTCCTTCCCTCCCACTGGAATCGTCTCCTAGCAAGGGTTGCCCAGCAACAGCTTAAACAAAATGTAAACAGCCTCAATTTTACCAATCTTAGAGGGCCAGCAAGTGCCATGGGCCCTGCCCCGTCTTCCACACACAGCAACTTAATAAATGATTCTATGTCTGATTTCTCCAATCAGATTCTAACTTTGATTGTTTATATTCTCTGAAGGAGCTGACCGCATGTCATCATTTGGGGACTTCATTGCTCTCTCCGAACCCTGTGATGTCTCAACAGCTAAAGTCATATCAAGAGAGGTAATTGCATGTTTTTTTTTTTCCATGACTGTATGGTAAGAAGCCTGCTTCCCAACCACATGGTTCTGAGTTCAGTCTTACTGTGTGGCACCTTGGGCAGGTGTCTTCTCTTATAGCCTCATGGAACATGAACTATTTTTTCGAACAACAAAAGACACAAATGGAAAACAACATAATGAACGACCCTTCATCAGCTGTTGGCTGTTTTTCTAGTCTCGTATTTCGAGCATTTAACAACAATATACGCTTTCGATAAAACAGTTGGCCCCGCAAAGCAAATTAAATTAAATTTGGGATTTTACGGAGGGTCTAAATAGGTAACATAAACAGGACGGTGAAAACAAATATGTATACATATATATATATATATATATGAGAGAGAGAGAGAGAGAGATGGATATAGATGGGGATAGATGGATATAGATGGAGATAGATGGATAGATGGATATATAGATGGATGGATGGATAGATATAGATAGATAGATATAGCTAGCTATATATATATATATATATATATACATATATAAAGAGAGAGAGAGAGAGATACATATATAGATAGATAGATATAGCTAACTATAGATAGATAGATATATATATATATATATATATATATATATATATATATATAAAAGAGAGAGAGAGAGAGATACATATATATATAGATAGATAGTTGAAATTTACAGAAAAACAAAATACGAAGACAGGTGTATTAGTTTGATGCTCAGGAATATGAAATGGTAAGATGCAAGGATTATGGTGAGTGAAGATAGTAAGCTTTGAGCTGTCCAATGAAGGTATAAAAAAACATCTTTCAGAAACAATAATGGTTTATTGATGTAAAACATAAATTTTTCCTGTATTGAAGTTGAATAATCTGGGAAAAGTTAAAGTTCACAGTTATCAGCAGTGGTTGCTGTGTTTGCGAATAGAATTCCAAAATTAGGGACTGGCATAGATAAAATCCAGGCTGCCAATGTTTCATAGCTAGCAGAACCTCAAAAGTAGTAATTAACCAAACGAGGGGTAATCCACTAGCTATGAAACCTTTCTAGCCTGGATTTTTATCTGCTCCAGTCTCTAAAATCTCATGTTATATAAAAAATAAATAAATAGAAACATTTTCATCACTCTGTAATCCTTAACCCATTACCTACCAGTGATCTCGTATGAGATCGCTTAAAAATTACAAATTTCGTAATTATCTGTCAATATTTACACATATCTAACCTTTTTGCTATATCTACCAGGTACATTTCTCTGATATTCAAATGAGGTTTGCTAATTTTTCACCCAATATCTCGCTTATTTCTATTTAAAATGTTATTTTGATCATTCCAGTGTGTTTCTAAGGCTGTTTTATGCTAGAAATCAAAGTTTCATAAAAAAAAATTCCAGTTAATAGAATTATGGGAGGTAATGGGTTAAACATTTTTCATTTTTTTGTTGTCTGGTGGTGGTGGGGAGTTGGTATATATTTTTTTTATTTCATTCTGTTTGATTCAGAATTGTCAAAAGTATGGAATTAAACTATTCTCCATTGTTAATTGTCAGGACACTGCCTCCTTCAAAAATTCTGTTTCTTCAAATTCCTCTTGCTACACCAAAGCACTTTCTCCTCTAAGTCTCTTTTACTGTTTCTTTTGCTCTATTTTTGTGTTTTATTCTGTGTTCGTGCTTTTGGCTTTCGCTTCTGCCTTTATTTCCTTGGCTTTCTGTTCCCTCTTTTTAACCTTTCTAATAAATTGGAGCACACCAAAGAACTACATATAATAAACTCAATAATCATTAACCTCGAGTTCAAATTCCGCCAAGGTCGATTTTGCCTTTCATCCTTTCAGGGTCTACGTAATCAACTAGAAACCTCCGCCAAATACAGGTTTTGCGTCCATAGTAGAAAGGGTTTATTAGTAGTAACCTTCAAAATTTCATGGCCCTCAATTAAAAATACAGAGTTACCTGCTCTTCGGAGGGAAAAAATTGCTGTTTTTCAGCGCATGCGTCAGTTTACCGTACTTTTTCTCTTCCTGTCTCCCTCACTATATAAAGTCTCGTTTCCTTTCTTTCTCCCTTTTACAGTCTCAACTGGTGAGTATTATCCGTCTCCTCTGACTCGATTTCTCGGAACACGTGCGATATTTATTTGCTTCACAATATTTAGTACCTTTAATTCTTAGAACCAAGCGATCGCGTTTCTTCTTATTTCATTTTGCTAACTACAGTTATATGTACTTACACGTGTATTTTTTCTAGAATATATTGCGTATAATTAAATACGTGTGGTTTACATAAAAGATCATGGGGAGTGATTTTTAAAATTTGGAAGAAAAAAAAATTCATACTTTATTATATTGGTTTTTTAAATTTATTTTACGGGTATGTGTTAGTGCATTTTATTATAAATAAAAAGATGCAATGAAGCATTTTCGAGGGTGTGGATTACGACTCCAAGGCTAAAAATCAGAAAAGGATTTTCTGGAGAATGCTCGGAATCGTTCGCTCCTTTTACTCGAATTAGTGTATTCATCTCATTAATATCCATCTTCGAGAGTAAACTACGTAATTTTTATATTTCGAACAGATTTAAGGGGTGAGGAAGATAAAAAATAAGATTGGTAATAAAATCGATCGAAGAGTTTTGATGATCCGAAACCTTTTTCCTTCGAAATTTTATTCGTCCGATTATAATCTGCACCTTCTGCGATGTATCTACCAGATTTGATGAGTAAATATGTACGGAAATGTGTGAGGAAACTGCCAGTGGGGCACTAAGCTGTAATTAGACGATCTTTGTATATTTAGGTTAATTTACTTTTTCCATGTATAAAATTTAGGAACGGAAAACAAAGAAAGCACCATAATATTGTCTCGGTGTCTTCAAGTTTAGTATCAAGTTTTTTTTTGTCTTTTGATCAATGTTTGTAACATTATTAAAACATCAGCTTTATTGTAAGCGATCACCGATGATTGTTTTCCGACCTCGTGGTGTCCGCCGTCCCTTCGTTTTGAGATTTGCGACTTGAATGTTTGCCCAGTGCTCGACCGCTACTACCGGTCACTTGCATGATTTACTGCAAATCCCGTTAAATGATTAACAATCATTATTTTAATTGCGAACTTTAGCTTTCTTAGATGATTTTTAAAGCGATCGGGCGGGTGAACCGTGTTTATAAATACTAATCTAGTGTTGGTTTAGTTAAGTGCTGAGATAATTAGGCGAAATCTGATGGTAATGTGGGGCCTTGTTAAAAGTCTTTTACTGTTTGTCCCCTTTGCTCTATTTTACGACGCTGAGATTGTTGAATATTCAAAGTGTAGTGTTTATTCTTGTTTTGGCGAAGGTAAGGAATACACACACCCGGTATTTTCGCCGAAAACTGTTCGTGTGTGTATTTCTTTAATACACGTTTCCCAACTTTCGAGTAACTGGGGCTTTATAAAAAAGGGGTGCTACTAAAGCAGAGCGTCCGCGCTAGCTAGTCTTGAGTGGTCGATCCTAACCCGCGTGTGCAAATGAATACGTGGTTAGGGTTAGGATCGACCACTCGCGACTGCGCGTTCGGGTCCGCGCTGTTTCAGTAGTACCTAAAAAAAGGCTTCGTGTTTTTCAACTTATGAGGCAGGGACATTTGAGATGTTAATTTGCATAAGTAGGGGGTTTAAGCTGATTTACTACTGTAACTCTCCAGGTGATTATTGGGCATCTCGCTGTTCTGAAGCAACTAATTTTATAAACCTATTTATGCGTTTTATTTACATTTGGCAGATATTTATTTATATAGAATTCTAGGTAGAGATGGACTATATGTAATCTGAACCTTCCCCCCCCCCCCCCTTATTTATTTTTTTACGGAATCCCACGTTTTAGGCTATGGAGATTCCGATTCTGTAAACAAAAATTCGATTCCCCCCCTCCCCGGTTTTTATATAGATCCACAGGGTAAACCTAACCCTAACGCTAGTTTTGTGAGATTTAGCTGTTATTTCTAGCATGTAAATAGCCTGTTTGGTGGGGGGAGGGGGGAATTGAAATTTTTTTTTCAGAATCGGAATCTCCATAGCCTAAAACGTGGGATTCCGTAAAAAAAAATTAATAAGGGGGGGGGTTCAGATTACATATAGTCCGTCTCCGCCATTTATTTATATAGAATTCTATGCCTGTCCGTTTGCATTATTAATCTGCTAGAATGGTTTCAGTAATTCTTTTTCTCTTCCTCTCAGGTCTCAGACGGCGTCATAGCTCCTGGATACGAGGCAAATGCTCTTACAATTCTCAAGAAGAAAAAGGGTGGCAACTATTGTGTGTTACAGGTAAGGGGTTATTGTTTTACCTGTTCTTCTGATGATATCTATATTTAAGGTATGGGGAGATGATGATATTCTACATGCGTGTCAACTGACCCTTTGTGTCACAGGAATGTGGTCAGTTCTTGACTGCATTCCCTGTCCACGGGTGGATGATCATAACTTATAATTCTGATCCCCTTCTTTGATAATAATTTCGTGTTTAATTGCTAATTAGTTTGTAACGTAAATCTTATTTTCTACAACTTATTGAATTGCTGAGTTTATTAAGTTATGCTGCTTTTTTTTTTTCGCTTTGGCTGATCATGTGATTCCTGGTTTTCAGATTGATCCCAACTATGATGCCCCTCCTGTTGAAACCAGAACTTTGTTCGGGTTGCAGTTGCAGCAACTCCGTAATAATGCTCCTATTACTAAAGATCTCTTCAACAACGTGGTGACAGATGGCAAGAAGGTGAGTGTTATTTTGCGCCGTGCAGCTTATTGAGTACTTTCTCTCAGGGTTTGCATAGGAAGCTATGGAATCTTTGAAAGATATTTGCTTTCATGTAATGGTATTAAGACCAAGTTTCTAAAGCAAGAGGTGTTAAGGCTTGCTCTATCGATATTGCTTAATATACCGGCTGTTTCAAAAGTCTCCATATATAAGGAAAAAAAATTTTTTTTTTTTTTTTAAGAAATACTTTATTGGATCCCCTCTTGATTGTTTAAGTTGTACTCGGTGTTCTGGTGCTGGCATGGGTGGAGTTGTCAAGTGATTTGCAAGTATAATAACGAAAAGGGACCCCTGGGCAGGGTAACCTTTGGTGTGGTGGGGGATGAGTACTTTATTCTTAAGTGGATTGCTTTTATACGTTTCTATGTTTAATATGTATGGTGAGAATTTTGCCCTCCCTTCATAATTATGGTGTCTCATTCTCTCTGCTTGTTACAGCTTCCTGATTCTGCTATCCGTGATTTGTTGGTGGCTTCCATCGCTTTGAAGTATACCCAGTCTAACTCCGTTTGCTATGCTCGTGATGGACAGGTACAGTTGCTTTGCTCTCTCTCTCTTCCTGACTTTCCTCTTCTTTGATAAGCTGTGTTAATCTGGGTATTATTCAAAACGGTTTTCTCTGGTTAATTTTTAGGTGATTGGTATCGGTGCTGGCCAGCAATCGCGAATTCATTGTACACGGTTGGCTGGAGACAAGGCTGACAACTGGTGAGTGTCAGTTTTCTGGTTGATTTCTTTGGAGAGCTGTGATGATTTCTTCTTCTGATTTCATTATGGAGATATTTGAAGAGGCTGTATCTGAGTTCTAACCAAACTTTGTATTATTCCAGTTGTTTGTTGTAGTCTCAATCCATCATTTATCTCCTGTGGGCATTAACTTCTTGTATTTCTTTTCCTCTAAGGTGGTTGCGACAGCATCCTAATGTTCTTGGCATGAAGTTCAAGAAGGGTGTGAAACGAGCAGAAATGTCCAATGCTATTGATGTTTATGTTCTTGGAACTGTTGGTGAGGTATGTTGAGATTTTCAGCTTTAGTCAATTGGGATTATGACTCAAAGCCTATATTTTCATGTGAATTTATAACCATCTCTTTTCTTTTTTTGTCGTTGCAGGATATGACCCTTTCAACTTGGGAAGATCTGTTTGAGGAACGTCCACCAGAGTTCACAGAGGTTTGTGCATGTTGTTTTGTTCCACCATTTTAGAGATTTTGAGGCAAGGTAGAATTCCTGTTGGTTGTTTCTGTCTGAATCAACACTGCCATATTTCAATTAAGTTTGATGGGTTTGTTAAAATAAGCTCGCTATCTGTTAGGCAGGTGTTTGGGACATAAATGAGCATCAAATTTTAAAATCACAAGTTATTGATAAGCAGAACTGATAACAGGATGAGATACGATTTTTAGTTTGTATATGTTTTGGGTGGGTAGTGAACCCTATGCAGTTAAGGGGGCTGTGAGACTTCAAAAGTAAGTTTTTAGCTAGGAAGATTAGAACTGCACAACTTCCAAATTCTTCATTATTTTAATGGTGATTTTTTTTTTTTTTTTTCTCTAAATTTCAGGAAGATCGTATTGATTGGATAAAACGTCTAGATGGAGTTTCTCTGAGTTCCGACGCCTTCTTCCCTTTCAGGGACAACATAGATCGTGCCTATCGGGTATGTAAATAGTAGATATTCCACATTCGTGTTAAGTAAACTCATGATGAAAGTTTAGTCTCGTTCGTGTGATGGTAATTCTTCTGGAATTTCCTCTGAACACACTTAGCATTTCTGAAGTTTACTCAAATATTTTCGTTGATTTCTGGAATTTTCTTTTAAAAAGTGGTTAATTTTGTTTTAAAACTGTTTTCATTGTTTCTATTTCAGAGTGGAGTACAGTACATTGCCTCTCCTGCTGGTTCTGCTAATGATGCGGTTGTTATTGAGGCTTGCAACGGCCTTGGCATTGCTTTGGCTCACACCAATCTGCGTCTGTTCCATCATTAATTCTCCACCAATACTGAATCTCTGTTCGTGTTTTTCTAATAAATGATTTCCATGACTTTCTTATTCAAATAAAAGTATTCAAACATTACTGAATTTTTAGATCTCGTTTTACACTTCAAACAAGTAGCCTCCCTTCGCTATACTGTGGTTATTTCCCTTAGATTAGAAACCAGGAAACTAGTTCCATCAGCCTTTACAATTGCCCATCGCCAGCTGACATCAGTCACATGAATACCACATGACTATGGCTGTCTTCAGAGTGATATCTTTGAGAAATTCTTGAAGTGTCCCTTTCTAGAATGGACCAACTAGCGAAGTCCATGGGGTGGGGAACCTGCTGAAATGGCTCCTGTACAACTGCTATTTTGTGTGAACAATTGTCTCCACATTCTTCGGTCATCCATGGCGAAATGTTTTCATGTAAATTGACTTCCATTTTCTCTTTAGTGAACACCAGAGATTTTGGAGCATTGAATGACACTGCCACCCAAACCATCACTGGTGGGTTTCATTCAGTGAAACGCCCTGGAGGTACCTTCTGGGACCGCATCCAACCTCATGCCAAGATCCTGTTATTTTGATTTGCTATAGCCTCTACAGTGAATGTCTTTTTGTCTACCTAGATGGAGACATTGTCACTGGCACTCTGAATCTCCTGCCAATTCCTTGCACCTGTCTGGAAGCAATTGCAATTTTGATGATTTACAACCCATTGCATGGTTGTCTGGGAGATATTGTGACTTAGCCATTTACCTTGTTCTTCTCTGTGGATTTTGTGACTCTCTCTTTCTAATGGCATCCAATTAGATGTCATTTGAACCCATCACACTAGTGTTTCATGACATTATGAACTCTTTTGGCATCGACTCCAATCCTTGAAGCTACATCTTTGCTATGTCTGTTTTACAGAGCTACAATTTCACATTCCCTGTTAGCTGCCATGCTGAAGCATTTCACTGGAAAATATTTTTACCTTTATTAGTTATTGTAACAAGATTGGTTTTCTAGTATCCGGTTACTGTGTTGTGGCTATCATTATTGATCTGGGTCACATTTTAATTGCTTAGGTTGTTTTATTGTCTATCAAGTTCTGACTGTCTGGCTAATTATGGGATGGTCTTGCATCTCTGCATTTATCTATTTTTCTGTAATTTCCTTTGTAAACAATTTAATTGCAGTGTGTTTGTGGGATGACTTACTCAGCTGGGATATGTAAATATTTTATTACCATTTTAGGGCTTATTGCAGCAGAACTACACTTTTAAGTTCCTGTATTCTTAGTCCCTTTTGCATAACTGCTATCATCATCATCTAACGTCCATTGTCTATGCTGGTATGGGACAGTTTGTGCAGAGCTACCTCAGACTCTGATTTGATATTGTTTCTACAGCTGGGTGGTTTTGTGTGGCACTTCCATGGCCCCACCGGAGGGACTGGTCTTGACTCTTATGTTGCTGAGTCCATCTGGAACATGATCATGAAAATTTCAAGGGGTTTTAGCTTAGATCACTTTAGACAGGGTGGCATCAAATGGGTTATCCCTTTCAAGGGCACTATTTGATATGGTGTATGTAAACAGATTATTTCTATATGTGCATTTTGTTTTTATTTCTATTCTGTAAATGATTATATAGGTGAAATGCCATTCTTTTAAACATTGGTAGTGGTGTTGAACCAGGTTGAATTAGTAGTTGTAAGAATGCTGGTATTAGGTTCACCTCCTCTGTATCACGCTTTGGGTCTTCTTGTGAGTGATGGAAACTGAAAGAAGCCCATTGTGTGTGTATATGTCCTCCGCCACAAGTTGACAGCTAGTGTTGGTTTGTTTTTGTCCCTGTAACTTAGCAGTTTGGCAAAAGGAGACCAATAGCATCAGTACCACTGTGATTAGTTCACAGAAACTGAAAGAAGCCCAACATTGTGTGTCTTTGTCCACACCCATGCACTGATGATAACTAGGTTTGTTTCTTTTCTTGTAGCTCAGTGGTTCAGCAAAAAGAATACAGGTATCAATTTGTCTGAGACTGGGGTTTCATATAAGATTTTGGTGGACTCGCATTAGTATTATAAGGGCCACTGATAAAATTATAAGTGTTTGACAATTTATATCAATTGAGACCCTACATAAAACTGAGGACAATAATGTGACAAGTCTTTATACTAAATATGTATAGGCTTGGCTAACAAGTCCGCTTTTCAATCACGTGGTTTTGGGTTCAGTCCCAACTGCAGCACCTAGGGTGGATGTCTTTTTTTCGGTGGATTTGGTTGACAGAAACTGCAGGAAGAACTTCGTGTGTGTATATGTGTATGCAAGTACTGTGACAAGCTGTGCTTCAATCACAGGAAGAAGCTGCAAGAAAAGGAGCCCCTGATATGTTCGATTAAGTGACCTCTAAGCTAAACTGACCGTCTGCATAGACAAAAAGGGCCAGTTATTGTGTGTGATGGTGACATCTATTTTAATGTCGTTCAATTCTTTTCAGTCGATCAAGAGACCGATTGAGTAAACAGAACTATGAACGCATTTATAATGCATATCAGAAACAGCTGTCAGTCAAAAATGCACAAATAAAGAAATATGTAATGCTCATTATATATGCGCTAGTGTGCAAGAATGTTGATACTTTATACTGGTCACCGTTTGAGCAAAATGTTTATGATGTTGACATTATGACCGATCGCTCTACACTTCCGAAGAACTCTGGAATAAAAATATTTCTTACTAAAAAAAAAAATGAGAGTTGGTGACAGGAAGAGCATCTGGGCATGAAATATTGCCTCATATATAACTATATGTTATGCGTGTTTACATTGAATTTGATGCTGTAATTATGAAACAGGTGTAACCTCTACAGCAGTATTAAAATTCTTGCCTCTTGTTCTATTTGCTTTCATAGATAGATAGATATACGCATGCATACACGTATGTGTGTGTAATTTTTCGCAAACTCATAGAATTTGGATACGTAAAAATATCGTGACATTCTCCCCTAGAGTCAAGTTATGTCGATATGGCGCCCAATCCAACAGAGAAGATGCTATCATCATAAATAGCTTTCAATCAAGTGTCAAAATGTGATAACATTTCATGAGATGTTATGCATCGCTTTAATTCCTGGAATTTTTCGTCTTCTCTTGTTTACCATCCTACTGATACTCCCCCGCCCCCCAACAATTTCTGTTTTTTCTCTTTCTTTTCCTTTTTTTTTTTTTTTTTTTGTTTGCCAGTTTCCGTGGGACGTCTGCCGTAATGATTAAACGTGGCATGGAGCAACCAAGGAAGATGATTAATCCTCATTAATTTCTTAATTAAATCCGTGCTGTAAGACTTTTGAAGTAAGTCACATCGCTGATTTAATTCCGTGTCGGTTCAATTCCAAGATTTAAAACAATAAAGCTAAACTGTTCAATCCGCCTCATTCTATACTAAAAGTGCGTTTCTACCGATTTAGTGTGTGTGAGAGAGAGAGAGAGAGTAATGAGATGCAATATCGTAAATCAGATGTTTAGAGTTATGTTGAGGTCTTTAACCCGCCACCATCTTTTATCTTTCACTTGTTTCAGTCATGAGACTGCAGCCATATATATATATACACACACACACACACATTAAGTACACGCACCCTTGTCCACAGTAAGTTCTTACATTTTTATATAGATATATATACACGACGGGCTTCCACAGTTTCCATCGACCAAATTCACTCTCAAGGCATTGTGATGTCCAAGGGCTACAATAGAAGTCACTTGCCCAAGGTGCTACGCAACGGCACTAAACCCGAAAACATTCGTTTGCAAAGTAATCTTCCTAAGCAGGTTAACAAACGTCCAGTTTTTTTTCCGTCTTTGTTTTTTTTTTTCTATTTTTCCTTTATAGAAAACTGTCTTTGTGTCACCGGTTGCTTTACTGGCTTTTATATCACGGTTGAGCGATAATTTTAACATAATGACTTCTAATTTAGCCATGGGTATCTTTGAATAGTTCAGGAAATTGTTTAGTAACGGAATCGTCTTTTGCTGTTGAGAGGGAATAATGATGTTGTTTATTTTAATCGAGCCAAATGGTGAAACTATTTCGAGGTCGAATAAATGGTTGCTAGTCATAGGTTTGACAATAAATATTCTCTGAATATAGGGAATCGAGCGAATTTTGAGTGGGTTTTGAATAAATATGACTCGAGTAACACCTGAATAAATTTAATTCGGGTGGAACCTCAATAATATGACTTGAGTGGGATTCAATAATTTTAACTCGAATGGGTTAATGTCCAAAGCATTTTCATAAGTTGTCTTAAACGTCCATGTTTGTTTTAAGACTTTTAGCCCTTGTTTCATACTTTCTTAGTAATGCAAAGCTTTCGTTTCATAAGTCCCAAGTTACTCTGGTGCTTGAAACAAAAATTGAGGATCTGCATCAGATACGATGCACAAAAGCCGGGGAAATATGTCCTGTCTGTATTACATATGAGACAGGGACAAGCAAAGTATTAAACAAGAACAAGGTAAGGTACATGTTGGACGGCTGACCGCTACCAGTTTTCTTCATTCTCTCTCTCTGTTTATTTTCTCTTCTTCCCTTTCTGTTGAAGAGCGTAGGCTCGAAGCGTAAAAGTCTTGTTCATTTTCCCGAGCGTCAAACTAATACACTTGCTTGTTGTCCATACACCTGTCTTCGTTTTTTGCTTTTCTATAAATTTCAACTAAGGTACATAACACTAATGCATTCTTTGATACACTATATCTAAAAAAAAAATAATAATTACGTTGGACCACCTTTGATTATTGGTTCGTTTGGTCACGCTGGTCAAGGGTTAACCCTTTGCCTGTCCAAAATATTTTCATAAGTTTGTCCTGAAACGTCCATGCTTGTTTTCAGACTTTTAGTCTAGCCCTTCTATCATTCGTTCTGAATAGTGCAAACCTTTCCTTTCATAAGTCCCAATAAACACTGATGAGTAAAAAATAAATTAAGAATATGTATCATGTATAATGCATGAAACTAGGGGAATATGTCCTGTCTATCACAAGTGATACACAGGACAGGTAAAGGATTAAGTTAAATTAATATTTATTATCTTCATCGTAACTAATAGATATACCTTATCCACGTATCTTGCTTGCTGTTCAACAAGTTCATACGTCTTAAGATATTTCTATCAACTAACTATCATGTTGAATGACTGCAGTAAACAATTTTATTCTCACGATGTGATTTGGTTTCCCGATAAATTGATCTACTGTTGCACTATCGGTAACATACTTATCAAAATACCATATATATTTTTACACCTTTTTTTTTTTTTTTTTTTTTTTTTTTTTCTTTTACATGAAATATAATCAAGTAGCGATTAAAAAACAAAATTTACTTTTTTTTCTGAGATTAAATCATCTGGAACATATTACTCTCATAAATCAAATAATTTTCTGGGCTGAAATAAAACGCTTGTAAATTTATTTGTTTTCGCATAAATTTGTTCATCGTCATAAAAGGTATGATACATATAAAAAATTTAAAAAACCCCACCTCACCCCCACCTCCCTCTCCAATACATGTAATAAAATCGTCGCTTTCCTACCACCATCTTTTACAGTAACCTCAAAATACATTTCTAAAGTAATGAGTTAATTATGTTACATTGTAATTGGTAAAGTTGTGATGGTGAGTGCTCAGAGTCGGGGAACCATACCATTATCATAAACCCAGTAATCTGGTTGTTCAAAATCTAATAAAGAAGACCCGGCGTAAAGTGTTTATCCAAAAACAAAGCCATAATTACAAAAGGCCCCTGACCAAATTTCTTTCATTGGAGCCTAGTCCTTCTATCGGTGTCTTTTGCGGAACCGCTAAGTTATGGGAACGTAAATAGTTTAAGACGCCTGCCATGTCTACAAGAGATGTGAGTTCGTGTCCCACGGGCAGTCATCAGTCATCAACAATTTCAATCCAAAAAAGGCTTTTCAACTATATATTTACATGCTGCTATTTATAGCTCTGTGTGTGTGTGTGTGCGTGCGTGTGTACGAGAAAGATAAGAATAGTGACGTGAGGTGTGTGAGTGTGTGTACTGCCAGAAGGAGGTGATGGCCGCCATGCTGGTTTGGTACGTGGTACGAAGTCAACAAACGTACCCTGAATAACCCCAAGGGGGATAGGTGGCATTTCAATTCCAGTACACACATACACACAGACAACTCTCCTTCTCTCCCCCAAAATAAATTTATTTTACTTCCCAAAATTATTATCATGACATCATAGCTACAACGCCCGTAACAGGATATGCACAATGGCGATGATGATTTGAATCTAATGTGAGATATCCTACACTAGGATAAAGAATAGCACCAATGATGGGATCGGCTCCCTCCCTCTCTCTCCCTCCCTCTCTCTCTCTCTCTGGTTGTTAAAGGAATTGATAAACATGTGTAAGAGAAAAGGGGTTAGCGTTTCGGAAACAAAACAAGGACATTTCGTCTATTTATTGCATCTAATTGATAATGGTCTGTGAAATGGCACGTGATGATGACGATGATGATGACGACGACGACGACGACGATGATGGTGGTGGTGGTGGTGGTGGTGGTGGTGGTGGTGATGATGGTGGTGGTGGTGGTGGTGATGATGGTGGTGGTGGTGGTGGTGGTGGTGGGGAACCTGGTAACGGTGGTAAATTGCAGTGGCATTGATTCATTGGTTTGGACTTAGAACGAAAACACTTGGAATAAATGTGCTTATGCATGTAGATGTGTGTGTGTGTGTAATGTATTTACAAATATAATGTATATATATATATATATATATATATATCCAGCTTAGCCACAGCCTTTAGGCTGAAACATGTAAAAGAATGAAAGTATACAGAGAGAGAGGGGGGGGAGACAGAGGAACGGAAGAATTTGAAATGAAAGACTAGCAGAAACTGATAAAGACAGATTAAAGAGACAGGAGAAAATACAACTGGATGAAAAAAGGTTTTAATTATATGTCAGTAATTAACTCAGATAATCTAATTACCATTGTCAGTAATTAAAAGAGAAAAGCCACCCATTTTTATGGCTGATATTAAAATATTTAATGATGAAATTCAAAATTTTTAATTGAAATTTGTTATCTTGAAAAGTAAATGTAAACAGATGTTGGTTTAAATTAATATCAGATAATAATTACTTTTGAAGATAATGGAGCATATATACGTGTGGGTGAGTGTGTATTTATGCATATATATATATATATATATATATATATATATATATGTATATAATCAAAATAAGCAACAAGGATATTCAAGGTTAATGCAGTACGATCGTTTCATGCGACTCCATTTCTTTAAGCAATGTGAACATTACATTAAATGTAAAATGTAGAGCAATCTTCAGCTGCACAAAGGTACAGAAAATTTACTGAAATTTCAGTAAATCCTGCTTCCGTTGCACATAACGAATTTTTACTCAGCAGGGCGGCTAATTGAAATATCAGTAATGTTTTAATCTCTATTTTCCTATGTCAGTGTCGATGAATTTTTCCTTGCCATGCCGTTGCAGCAGATACAGGATAAAACGAAAACATACTGATGAAACGTAAAATAGCACAGAAATGTGCGTCTGGCATTCCCGCCAAGACTGCTGGGCGATTTTCCTCTGCTACCAATATGATTTTGCGTTATTTCACACGTCATTGACGAACGAATGCCACAGATAATTTGGCTTTTTCGTGATGCACTTGCATTAAGCATTATAAACTGGTAGGTGTTTTAATCTAATACTGCTTTTGTTACATATAACGAATATATACATACATATACATACATATATATATATATATATATATATATATATATATATATATATATATATATATATACTAATGAATTCGCACGTACGTGTATATATATAAACACACACACACCAGACACATATAGTTATATATATATATGTGTGTGTGTGTATGTGTATGTATATACATATATATATATGCATGTACGTATTTATTTATATATATATATATATATATATATATATATATATATATATATAATCATAAATATATAGGGATTGACAGTAACCTGCTTCTCCAACATACTGTCAATCCCTATATATTTATGATTATAAATGTTTTTTACCGAAAAGGTTTTTTCATACTGAGCTACCCGGCAAAATTGTTAATTATTAATTTTATTACTAATTGACGATTCCCTGCCCTGCATATCTATATATATATATATATATATGTATATATATATGTGTGTATATATGGATGTATATATATATGTGTTTATATATATATATATATACATTTATATATATATATTTATATATATATGTGTTTATATATATACATGTACACACACACACACACATATATATACATATACACACACACATACATATACATGTGTACACGCGTGTGGGTGAAGGGCCGATGGTCACGGCTGGAATGTCTCTGATTAAAGAGATGCCCTGGGGCTAACTCACAACTTAACACACACACACTCACACATCCCCATATATATATATACATATATATACATATATATACATAAGCATTATGCTTCCTTCTTGGTGTCGTAACTACTGGTATTTTCTTTAAGTATCCCAAATGCGTGACCTAAAACATTCTTTTTTTTTTTTCTAGGGTGGGAGACCTTTATATAGCTGAGGTTGGTGGATTAACGTTGACAGATCAGCCAGTCTCCCAGGAAATTGTTGTTTAAAGTAGACAAAACACAAGACAGAAAGGGCGAAGGAAAGAAACAGCCGACAACGAGAAGCCATATCGTGGGAAAGATTTTCTTCGACTTAACATCTTTTCTTTCCTTTTCTCTCTCAGAGCTAAAAAAAAACTATTTATTCTTTCTTTCTACGATGAATATAGTCACACTGAAGAGGTAGATAGGGAGATCGGGAGATAGAGGGACAGGAAGAGAGACACATGGGGCAACGACAAAGATACATAGATAGATAGAGAGGCATGTATATATATGGATATGTATATGTATATATATAAATATATGGAGAGAGAGAGAGAGGAAGTGAGAGTGTATTAAGAAAGGAATTAGAGGGACAGAGAAATACGAGGACTAAATGAATAGCATATGTATGTGTGTGTTTGTATGTGCGAGTGTGTGCGGGCGGGTGTGTATGTATTTTACGCAGGCACACACATGATATATATAATATATATATATATATATATATATGTATGTATATGTATGTATGTATATATATGTATATATATATACATATATGTATATATATATATATACATATATCTACATAAATATATATATATATATATATATTATCATTGAGTGCTCGAAATGAGGAGAAGATAGACAGCCGACAACTGATGAAGGGTCGTTCTCTGCGTTACTTGTCCTGTTTTCCATGTTTTTCTCTCGTTGTTTGCGTATTTAACTCGCTTGTCTTCGTACTTCATGTTGTTCACACAGTCGGTGACGTCCTGTACCCATAAAATCTAATGTAAACTATGTAATGAAGTTAAGAACGCTCAAGATTTCATTTTAACTCGTATCTATGCATGGGAGGCCGACCAATGCCTTGTGGGTAAAATTTGGTAGACGGAAACGGTGTGGAAGCCTACTGTGTGTGCATGAGGTTGCTCTTTGTATGTGTGTGTGTGTGTGTGTGTCTAAACATAAATTTTGAAATTGGTGACTAAAATTTTTTCATAAAATAAAGTTTTTACCAAAATAATAATGACGAGCCGCTGGAAAAGTTTAAAAGAGGAGACAAAAAGCGTGAAGACAATGTTTCCGAAAGTTATGGGTGTTGCATACTTTTTTTTGTTTTATTGTCTATTTTTTTCAAATTTTATTTCATTTGTGTATCGATGGGTTGGTCGAGATATCAAATTTATAATCGTCCTGTCTCGCAGAAATGCAGGATATTTTTATGGAGCCGTGACTGTGTCCCCGCAACCCTATTTCAAGGCATTATTTTCTGCAAGTTATGCAGTGAGAACTTTTAAAGTAGTGAAATGGCCATTCGTGTGTGTGTGTGTGAATGTGTATGAATGCGTGTATGTAATGTGTGAGTGTAATGTGTGAGTGCAAGACAGATTTGTGTGAAAGAGATAGGATGAATATTAGGATGTGAATGATAGGAGGAGATTGTGAGAGAGAGATCGACAGGGAAGAGAAATAGAGAAATAGAGAGAGAGAGAGAGAGAGAGAGAAAGTGGAGAAGCGGAAAGATATTGGAGATAGAAGACAGGGAGAGAGAGAGAAAGAAAGAAAGAGAGACGGAGTAAGTGGAGAGAAACAGGTGGAGGGATCAAATATCGATTTCGTGAAAAAACAAAGCGAATAATTAGAACTCTTTAGCGAAGGAGGGAATAAAAAAGGAACAATGAGAAAGATATCGACCAAGAACAGTGAGTGGTGGCGGCGGCGGTGATGTTGAAGGTGGTGGAGGTGCTGGTGGTCGTGGTAGTGGTGATTAAGGTGGCGATGGTGGTGGTGGTTGTCGTAGCGATAGTAGTGGTGGTGGTAGTGGTGGTGATGGTGGCTGAGGAGTTTTCTTAGTAGAGGCGATGGTAATTGTTGCGGTACTGTTATTGATGATGATTTGATGTTGGTGGTTGACGTTATGGTGGCTGTAGGGGGTGAGGAGATTACCACGAGAGTAGTGGCGGCGGTGGTGGTGATGATGATGTTGTTTATGGTAGCGGCTTGTCGTCGTCGTCGTCGTCGTGTTAGCGGTGGTGGTGGTGGTGACGGTGGCATTCATGATGTGGTGAGGATGGGGGTGGTGGCTGTGGTGACGGCGGTGGTGGAGGTGATGATGTCTAAACGTGTAAACTGTATCCATGTATCTGTGCCAACAGATTGCTGCTGAAGAGACAGAAAAACAGAAAAGAAGAGAAAGAGGAGAGAGACAGAGAGAGAGAGAAAGAGACAAAAGAATACAGAGAGAAAGAGAAAGACAAAGAGAGATAAAAAGAGACAGAGGGAGAGAGTTTACAATACATGCTGATGTTTCGATGTGTGTACGTGTGTGTGAGCATTAGTGTGCTTATGGACAATGCTGTACATGTATGTGTGTGTGTGTGCGTGTGAAAGATTAATCGATAAAGATGTTCTTTTAGCAATTTCACCGCACGACACATTCCTACTGTCATTGACCTCACGTGTATCTGACAACAACCAGACATGTAGCTGTGTGGGCGGTGTATACATACCTACATACATACATACATACATACATTCTTTTATATATATATATATATATATATATATATATATATATATATATATATATATATATATATATGCATATACATATACATATATAAATGTATCTATATATAAATGTATCTATATATATATATATATATGTATACATATATGTATACATGTATATGTATATGTATACATATATATATACATGTATATGTATATGTATACATATATATATATATACATGTATATGTATATGTTTACACATATATATATATATATATATATGTATATGTATACATATATGTATACACATATATATATATAAATATATATATATATATATATATATATATATATATATATACATGTATACATATATGTATACATATATATATATACATACATATACATGTATATGTATATGTATATATATATATATACATACATATGTATATATATATATATGTATACATATATGTATATATATATATATATATATATATATATATATATATATAAATGTATCTATATATAAATGTATCTATATATAAATGTATCTATATATAAATGTATCTATATATATATAAATGTATATATATATATAAATGTATATATATATGTATATATATATATATGTATATATATATATATGTATATATATATATATATATATATATATGTATATATATATATATATATGTATATAAATATGTGTGTGTATACTCTCTCTTTACTCTTTTACTTGTTTCAGTCATTTGACTGCGGCCATGCTGCAGCACCACCTTTAGTCGAACAAATCGACCCCAGGACTTATTCTTTGTAAGCCTAGTACTTATTCTATCGGTCTCTTTTGCCGAACCGCTAAGTTACGGGGATGCAAACACACCACCATCGGTTGTCAAGCGATGTTGGAGGGACAAATCGAATGTATCAACCACCAGTTCTTATTTTTTTTAAAGCCTGGTACTTTTGCCAACTGCTAAGTTATGGGAACGTAAACAAACCATCACTGGTCATACATGTATGTATGTATGTAGCAAAATTGAAACACAGACATGAACAAGGAGAATGGAGTGAACGATTCATTTTATTGCATAATTCTACAATTATTTCAATGACAATGATTGCTACTGGAATATTCTTATATAATATGCGAAATAATAATCCAATCAGATCCACACACACAAACACACACACACACACACACATAGGCGTAGCCGTGTGGTACCTTGGGCAAGTGTCTTCTATATAGACTCGGGCCAACCAAAGCCTTGTGAGTGAATTTGTTATGTGGAAACTGATAGAAGCCCTTCGAATATATTCATCTTTGTGTGTGTATCTCTCTCTCTCTCTCTCTCTCTCTCTCTATATATATATATATATATATATATATATATATATATATATATATATATATATATATATATATATATATATACACACACATATGTCTGTGTGTATATGTATATGTATATATGTTGTGCGTATGGTGTGTATAAATTTCCAAATTCACTCACAAAGCTTTGGTCCGCACACATAATACATACACATAAACATATGTAATTGTTCTGGTCAAAAGGGGCCGTGGCCATGCTACTGCACCTCTTTCGTGATTCCTAACTATTACGCACTTCAGTCTGGTAATAATTTCATCGTCATCAATTTGTCGAACTGCAAAGCTAACGACCTTAGCGTGCAACAGCATAAACAACAACAACAAATGCATGTTTATATGTATGGATGTAAACATAAACAGAGACACGACCACAGACAGACAGATATGTACGGAGGACTTCCGCACAGTTTCCTCCTACAAAATTCCACTTGCAAGATGTCGGTCAAGCCGATTTCCCAGCAGAACATATACACGTCATTAAAATGAACAAGGGCACTAATGAGTACCAGTATTGCTAGAAATAAGAGCCAAAGCAACTCAAAAGCCTCAAAAGCACAATCTAATGAGCTGACAAGGGAGATAAGCTCCCTAAGGTGGCAGGGCTAGATCACCAATGAGTTCGCATTCTGATCATATTGCTTGTAGAGATCTTATGAGCTGACAAGGCGAGATGAGTTTAAGCCTAGGTGCGGTGAGGGTTACTGATGCGCATTAAGATGCGTTAAACATCACAATGCGAACTCATCGGTGGTCTACCTCTATCTGCCACCTTAGGGAGCTTGTCTCCCTTGTCAACATATTATAAAGTTTTTTCAAAAATGTTATCCTTATATTTGAAGTTGTCTACACCACCTGTCTTCGTCTTTTGTTATTTTTTTGTGAATTCTCCCTATATATATATATATATATATATATATATATATATATATATATATATATATATATATACATGTATATATATAATGTGTGTATGTATGTATATATACACATACATGCATTTATATACATATATATATATATATATATATATATATATATATATATATATATATATATATATATATATATATATATATATATACACACACATATGTCTGTGTGTATATGTATATGTATATATGTTGTGCGTATGGTGTGTATAAATTTCCAAATTCACTCACAAAGCTTTGGTCCGCACACATAATACATACACATAAACATATGTAATTGTTCTGGTCAAAAGGGGCCGTGGCCATGCTACTGCACCTCTTTCGTGATTCCTAACTATTACGCACTTCAGTCTGGTAATAATTTCATCGTCATCAATTTGTCGAACTGCAAAGCTAACGACCTTAGCGTGCAACAGCATAAACAACAACAACAAATGCATGTTTATATGTATGGATGTAAACATAAACAGAGACACGACCACAGACAGACAGATATGTACGGAGGACTTCCGCACAGTTTCCTCCTACAAAATTCCACTTGCAAGATGTCGGTCAAGCCGATTTCCCAGCAGAACATATACACGTCATTAAAATGAACAAGGGCACTAATGAGTACCAGTATTGCTAGAAATAAGAGCCAAAGCAACTCAAAAGCCTCAAAAGCACAATCTAATGAGCTGACAAGGGAGATAAGCTCCCTAAGGTGGCAGGGCTAGATCACCAATGAGTTCGCATTCTGATCATATTGCTTGTAGAGATCTTATGAGCTGACAAGGCGAGATGAGTTTAAGCCTAGGTGCGGTGAGGGTTACTGATGCGCATTAAGATGCGTTAAACATCACAATGCGAACTCATCGGTGGTCTACCTCTATCTGCCACCTTAGGGAGCTTGTCTCCCTTGTCAACATATTATAAAGTTTTTTCAAAAATGTTATCCTTATATTTGAAGTTGTCTACACCACCTGTCTTCGTCTTTTGTTATTTTTTTGTGAATTCTCCCTATATATATATATATATATATATATATATATATATATATATATATATATATATATATACATGTATATATATAATGTGTGTATGTATGTATATATACACATACATGCATTTATATACATATATATATATATATATATATATATATATATATATATATATATATATATATATATATATATATATATACACACACACACATATTCATACATATACGTGTGTGTGTGTAGTTATTTTGTAAATAACATACCTACATCACGTCGGAAATAACTCATAAACAAACCGGAAGTAACCGATACTTAACCGGAGATGACTACTACTTGACCGGAAAAAAATTGCCATTCGTTATAAACTCTATTATATTGACGAAGCCATAATATTATTGTTCCTTCTTTTACGCGTTGTCACTGTCAATGTATATAGAACGTATCTGGAGAGGGGCAGTGAAGGGTTATGTCTAAACATCGTCTGGTTTCATAGTGTTGGGTTTGCCAAAATGTCCGTTCGGTTTTTCAAGCAAAAATTGAACAAGTTTTAAATACAAAGCGATTTATTCAATCAATTACCGTTTCGTTCCAATATCTTGAGTCATCTTGTATGCACATCTATCATTCTCTGCTCAAAGAATTTCCTGTCTTTACTGGCAGAAAACTAGTAGAAGGTCAGTCCGTTCAAAGACTGAAATAGGGTGGAAATCTGAAGGTCCGAGGTCTGGCGAATATTGAGGGTACTGCGAAACTTCCCAGCCAAGCTCTAGTAACTTCTGCCGCGTTTGCAAAGAAGTACGCGGTCAGGTATTGTAGTGATGAAACGATGCCCTTACGATTAGCAAGTGCTGAACGTTTCTGGTGGGTCGCTGCGTGTAATTTGTCCCAGCTAAACACAGTACACATCCGAATCGATGGTTCCTGTCTGTGGGGAGATGCTCGTAAAAGACAACATCTTTCCAATTCCACCAAATTGAAAACATAACATTCTTTGTGTGAAGCCCTGCTTTGGAAGCTGTTTGTAGTGGTTCGTTGCATTTCTTCCATGATCGTTTGTGCTTCACATTGTCATAGACGATTCATTTTTCATCCTCTGCCACCATTCTCTTAAAAAATCGATTATTATTATTATTATTATTATTATTAACCACTACGCCATTTGCCCACGGGCATATGGCATAGTGGTTAAGGGTTAAGAGCGCGGGTTACTAACCCCAATATTCCGAGTTCGATTCCAGTTAGTGACCTGAATAATAATAATAATAATAATAATAATAATAATAATAATAACAACAACAACAACATCGAAAAATACCTTAGGAATGAGAACTCAGGTTCGAAATTTCACCAAGACACCTGATGAAAGCTGGAGGGTATATCAGCCGAAACGTTGTGTTAACAACAAACAAGATGAGGACAAATATCCGTCAAATGTAAATAATTTAACTAATGTACATAATTCCTCATCTCTTAAATATAGAACTGTATTATTTCAATTACTCCGAAAGGATGAAAGGCGAAGTTGACCTCGGAAGAACTTTAACTCAGAACTTAAAGCTGGAAATAGATGGCCTTAAGGATCTTATCCGGTATGATAACGGTACTGCCAACTCACGACCTTTCGAACTGTCAATAATGACGAAGCAATTCTTCAAAAATGTAAACGAGGAAACTTGCTTGAAGAGGATGTGAATAGAAATACCAAAATAACAGGAAAATTTTAAAAATCATGCTTTCCACTCCTCAAATCAGAGACGGCTTTGATTACACTTTTAATGTCTTTTATATTCTACTTGCTCCAGTCACCCGAGTGCGACCATGCTGGGGCACCGCCTTGCAGAATTTTTAGTTGAATGAATAGACTCCAGAACTCATTCGTTTTCAAGCTTGGTACTTATTATATCGGCTTCTTTTGCCGAACCGCTACGTTACGGGGACGTTAAAACATCAACACCGGTTGCCACGCAGTAGTGCGATACAAACACACACTAACACACACATAGGTATATATGCACACACACAGGTATACACACACAAACACACACACACACACACACACACACACGATGGTCTTCTTTCAGTTTCTGTCTACCAAATCCACTCGCAAGACTTTGGTCAACCCGTGGCTATAGTAGAAGCCACATGCCCAAGGTGTCACGCAATAGGACTGAACCCTGAAACATGTGATCGGGAAGCAGGCTTCTAACCACACAACCACGGCTGCACCTATGTCCAATATGTTGAAGGCAATGATTCACTCGTTAGTCTACATTATAGTATTTTCTGCAACAAATTCTCTACATAGTTTCACAAATATTGAACATGTATGTATATTCAAAACTCCCCCCAAAATATGCGTACTTACACATGGGTAACATGACCTTTAAAACAGGTTACATACATTTTCGAAATGTGTTCAAGGGACAGAAGGTTCAGCTTCTGCAAAAGCTGCGTATTTCCAGCATATCTGACACTTTCGGTGCAAAAGTTACAAATGTACATAATAAATATTATTATTGACTTTCGCTTCAAAAGCTCCTGAAGAACAATATTTCTTGTATAGACATGAGGAGGCACCAACACATGATGGCCTTCTGAATTTTCAGTCTGTAATTTCAAATTATTTGTTAGTTGTACTTCTGCTGAAATCAAGGAATTCTACAAGCATGCTGTGTGACAAAATATTGGCTAAAGTGGAACACATGAAACGTCTCTGTCAGCTGAATATAAAATGTAATCGTGAAACGTATCGGAATATATGAAGCAGAATAATTAATGGCTAAATAAGTGCAAATACAAATACATGGAGCGTGTTAGATATATATTGATGACACGTAGCGTTTTATATATATAAATATATGTGTGTGTATATATATATATATATATATATATATATATATATATATATATATTGATTAGATTTGCCAATGAGAAAAAGGGAGAAATTTAATTTGATAAAAGCTTTAGTTGAGCATTATGAGATGAAAAAGACAGCAGAGTGAGGTTTCGAATACAAAATAAACAGAATGACTCCAGCCGATGTCGAACAATTTAGAGTTTGTGACGGATGATTTACAAAGTAAATCATATAAAATGGAATGAATTCAACAGCATCAAATGGTGAAGTGTAAATCACGAAAAAGAGTATATATATATATATATACAGAATTATGTAGCGAATTATAAATATATATTGATAGTTTGGTGATTGCTTTCCATTCATTTGCTACCAGCCATTATATGTATATATAACGAAAGACAGCCTGTGTATTTAATGTTTTAATGCAACCTTTTCAAAATGAAAATGTTTTGAAATCTGAAATTACCTAACTTAGCTACATTAATTTTCCATAATAAATAAAATTATTCTTATACAAAAGTAATTTATTTTCATAAATATATTTTGTTATCAACACATCAATGTATTTCCCGAAAGACAGAAGGAAATTTAGATGGTTATGGAAATTAATGGCAAGTAAAAAATATATATCTGTATATATATATATATATATATATATATATATATATATATATATATATATATATATATATAATAATAATAATAATAATAATAAATTAAAGAAAAAAACTAATTTATTTAAGTTTCAAAAATACCATTAATTACAAACTTTAATTTCGTGGAACCAATTATCAAACCTGATTTTAAACGATCATTGGCTTAATTGGTTGTAAAACAGGATTTGGCATTGATCGCTTCTGAAATAATAAAAACGAAAATGTTTGGTCAAATAAATTCGTTCTTCCAAATATTGGAAAATGGTGAATAAACAGAATTGTTAAAGCAGGGTATAGAAACATATGCCTTGTGGTAATTATCACGGTCCTTTGTGTTATGAGTTCAAATCCTACCGTGATCAACTTTGACTTTCATAATTTTGAGGTCGATAAAATAAAGTAATAGTGCCATATTGGTTTGGACAAATGACAGCAAATTTATAACTTACCCATGCATACAGAAACCCTACTTTTCCCGTCGTAATTTATCGACCCCGAAAGGACGAAAGGCAAAGTTGACCTCGGCGGAATTTGAACTCAGAATGTAAAGACAGACGAAAAACTACGAAGCATTTCGCCCGGCGTGCTAACGATTCTGCCAGCTCGCCGATTTCGGGCACATATACTAATAAATGGTATTTGATCATAATTTTATTGTAATGCACACTCACACAGCCACACACACACATATACACTCACCACACACACACACACACACACACACAAATACACACGCACATATACACGCACGCACACACACAAACACACACACGCACATATACACGCACGCACACACACATACATATACACGCACGCATACACAATTATGGTGAACTTCCATTTTGCTTATAGATTGTTCCCACGTTATCTCTGAACATCCGTCTTAATTGTGAAGCAACAAGTTTGTTCGCCCACCCTCAGTCACTCTGTCTCCACACCCTCTCGCTCTATCCCTTCCTCCCTCTCTCTCTCTCTCTCTCTCTCTCTCTCTCTCTCTCTCTCTCTCTCTATATATATATATATATATATATATATATATATATATATATATATATATATATATATATATATATATATATATAGGCGTGTGTGTGTCTAATAAGTCCTTTTATCATTAGTCCTTTATAATTTCCCTGATAAATATCTCAGTAAAGAGATAGGCGCAGAACTGGGGATATAGTCACACACACACACACACACACACACACACACACACACACACACACACACACATGCACGCACGCACACATACACACACACTCATGTGGAGGGAGAGAGAGATACATAGATTTATACGTCCCCTTAGACATAGTCGCACATTATATATCTGTGTGTGTGTGTATGTATGCATGTATGGATGTATATCGTTGCTATTTTGCAAAAGTGTTGTAAGTCCAAAACGTTGCTTTTTTCAGAAAACGAAAAAATAGTTTCACCATTCCATAGCAAAACCGTTGTTCTACTACACTTTGACAACTTTTGATATCTGGGCTTCTGAAGCAGCTGGAGATACGATAGTTTGACCAAAAGAAGCGACTATTGCAAGCAAAAATAAATATTGAAAAAACAAAACGCATTTGCCCAAATTTGGACATACGACAACCGCACACACACACACACACACACACAGAGTAGGTGCCGTAAAGAAACGAGCTCGAAGCTCTACTCTCTACATTAACGTCAAAATGCGTTCCAACGAGATCCGTTTGTTATTTGTTCGAAACGCAAACAGCAGCAACGAAATAGCCCTCAATCAACTTTTTCTCTCGAGAAAAAGAAGGAAAGACATCCTGGTTTACTGTAAACTGAGATAAACTACTTCAGAAAATAGGATGATCATGACTAGATTACCCTTACTCATAAGTCTGTTTAAACAAACCTTTCCTGGGGTTAAATAAACACTACCACCAATTTTGTTTAAATAGTACATGTCGAGGTCGACTCTATCTTTCTTCGATTTGGTGTCGACAAAGTAAGTACCAGTAATGTACTACGGACGAGGTTATCGACTTACCCCCTCCTCTTAAAATTACGGGTCTTGCGCCAAAATTTATAAACGAAATTTCATTGCAGTATAAGCTGAGATAAGCTGAGATAAGCTGACGGGTGTGTGGCGTAGTGGTTAAGAGCGCGGGCTACTAACCCCAGGATTCCGAGTTCGATTCCAAATTCTATAATAATAATAATAATAATATTAATAACAACAACAATAACACCGAAAAATACCTTAGGAATGAGAACCCAGGTTCGAAATTTCCCCAAGACACCTGATAAAGGCTGGAGGGTATATTAGCCGAAACGCGTTAACAACAAACAAGATCAGGGTAAATATCCATCAAATGTAAATAATGTAAATAATGTATAAAATGAAAGGTTGTGATGGTCACGGCTAGAATGCCTGTAACTATAGGTCTATCTAAACAAGGTTGACTTGAGGTTAAATAAAATTTTTACTGTGTTTCAAAATTTCGCCTGTAATGTAAACTGAGATAAACTACTCAAAATGACGGGATGGTCATGGCTAGGATGTCCTTAATCATAGGTCTGTTTGATCAAGCCTGACCTGGGGTTAAATATACACAAGCACAGCCCATTTTGTTTCAACATTCCGCTGTTTCATGTCAGAGACAGTAAACAACACAGTTTGTTAAAATGGCCGACCTCGGCTGATATCTGATATGGTAGATCAAGTGAAATAGTCATTATTTATTCATAGCTTTTAATTGTGTTTGACATGCGTTTTAGTATGTCACAAGTGAGCTCCATTGCGCATGTGCACACATTCCACTTTCTCCGAGATGATTCAGCATATATAATAATCGTATTTTCCGTAAACAACTCTCCCGAGATCCGAGTTAGAAGCATGTGATGTGTTTAGTTTGATGTATTTCGTCATAGAGTTGTTGTTTCCTGTGGCCTCTCTGATTTGCAACCCAGACATCGGCTCAATAATACATTAAGCATTGCTATAGGCGCGGACATGGGCGTATGGTTAAGATGCTCTCGCTTTACAACCATGAGGTTTCGGGTTCAATCGCAGAGCGTGGCTCCTTAAGCTTTTTCTACTATAATTCCAGATTTGTGAGTCTTGTGAGTGGATTTGGTACACAGAAAGACTATTATATATATACATATACATACATACATACATATATATATATATATATATATATATATATATATATATATATATATATATATATATATATATACCATATACCATATATATATACAATAAATATATATATATATATAGATAGATAGATAGATAGATAGATAGATAGATATACTATACACACATACAACTATCTTTCTGTCTCACTGTGTGTGTATGTGTGTGTATCTATATTTATCTATTTACACACAAACAGGCACGCACGCACGTACACACATACGTACACACACACACACACACACACAAACACACACACATACACACACGCACACACATGAAAATATCGGTTTCTTTTGTCGCATGCCATTTTGCTTTAAGTATATATATAAGTATATCCGTTTCCGGTCGTAATGAATCCATGATGTCATCGTGAACCACGGGTTACAAACTGGAGTGAATCGTAATCGTTTTCGCCCGGCAGCCATGATGTTTAGAGTCGTAAGAGATGTTAGATAAAAGAGTTGTGACATTCATGCCTTCGTTATTAGAAGCCTAAATGTTAAAAGAAGACCTTATTTTTATTGGAAAGACTAACTGAGAAGTAGTGACGTTCCGTCTTTTCTCAGAAACGTATGTAGCAAATATGATGCGTAATGGCTGTAACTGGCACTTGAAACCACCCGGATAAATATTACCATTTGATATTAATACCGTTTTGGTCGTTAATGGTTATTTTTAATAAGCTCACTGGCTATTCGCGACAACAGTGCCCGACCAGACACGGAGACTCTATGTATATTGCTGGTGGCGATATCGGTGCTACCTCCCAGCGTCTGGGTGTCTGCCATTGACAAGGCTAGAAAAGGTCGGAATCACGTTTCCCTCATGGTAACTCAAACAGTATTCAGTGCTGTTACGCAACATCCACTTTTAAGTGGGGATAAGCATTACTCTTTTACTCTTTTACTTGTTTCAGTCATTTGACTGCGGCCATGCTGGAGCACCGCCTTTAGTCGAACAAGTCGACCCCGGGACTTATTCTTTGTAAGCTTAGTACTTATTCTATCGGTCTATTTTGCCGAACCGCTAAGTTACGGGGGACATAAACACACCAGCATCGGTTGTCAAGCACTGCTCAGGGGGACAAACACAGACACACAAACACACACACACACACATATATATACATATATATACATATATACGACGGGCTTCTTTCAGTTTCCGTCTACCAAATCCACTCACAAGGCTTTGGTCGGCCCGAGGCTATAGTAGAAGACACTTGCCCAAGACGCCACGCAGTGGGACTGAACTATATGTGCGTGTGCATCGTGTGTGTGTGTGTTTGCTCCCTGCAAAACATATGGTTATATAAATAGACACAACAACCAATGTCTGTAAACTCAATAATAAACGCACCAAAAATAGCAGCGATGACAACAATAACAACAGCAAGAAGTGGCCCTCTCTTCTTGGAGAGGCTGTAATGGTTTATCTTCTTCATCAAAATAATTAAAGACCAATCTCAGGAATTTGGTATTTTCCTGTCGTTAAGTAAATCAGTGGAACAGTTTTAATCTGCGATTACTCAGAACATAACAGGAAGTGAGCAAGTGAGCTACAAGAGTGGGTAACGCGCGCGCATAGACACACACACGCGCACGCACGCACTCGCGCGCATACACACACACGCATACATACACGCATCCACACACACACGCACACACATATGCATACTCACACAAATGCACAGACAAACATACATACGCACACACACACACGCGCATACACATATTTATACACATTACACATACATATATATATATATATACATACATATATATATATATATATATATATATATATATATATATATATATATATATATATATATATATATATATATATATATATATATATAATAAAGTAAAGTTGTGGAATACCGTACGAGTGGAAATATATATGAAAGAAGGTTTGAAAATGCACTTATTTTTTTAAAATATTTATTTACTTGAAGTGCATTTTCAAACCTTCTTTCATATATATATATATATATATATATATATATATATATATATATATAGAAACGTACATATATATGTATATATATATATATATATACATGCACAGAGAGAGATATGCATATTTATGCACATATATATGTATATATATTATATATAAACAGATGCGCGCGCGTGTATATATATATATATACATATATTGTCCAGCCAGCCGCTATGATTGACCGCTAGGCACTAAAGCTTTTTTTATTCTCGCTCTGTCTGTTTATTTCTTCGTGTTCCTTTCTGTTGAAGAGCGTAGGCTCGAAACGTAAAAGACTGTCTCACCTTCCCGAGCGTCAAACTAATACACCTGTTTGTTGTTTATACACCCGTCTTCGCCTTTTGTTTCCTGCAAATTCCAACTATATAATATATATATATATATATATATATATATATATATATATATATACACACACACACACACACACACACACACACACACACACACACACACACACACATACATCTGTATATTTAGGCAGCGAACTGAACCTCTAAATCAGCCATGCCAGCGCCTATACTTCAAATGCTTACACCCTCCTAAAATTCATGTTTGCAGAACAGATTCTATACTCGAATAAACACCGTCATTTTTGACGGGTACTGCTGTTGTTGTTTCATTATTTACGACAACGATTCCGTTCTTCGTGCTTAACTATTTCGAAATAACATTCGGACATTCTTGTTGATAATGAAGAGAGAATCATCAGTTAAAAAATAGACATTATTGATTTCTTCTTATCTCTTGTTGTAGCCAGCAATGCCGGATCTATGGATGGTAGTAGTAGCAGTGGTGGTGGCGGTGGTGGTGGTGGTGGTGGTGGTGGTGGTTGTGGATGTGATCCTCGTGATAATGGTAGTTATCTGACTAAGGCACATCCTTGTTTTATCCTTAAAATAGAATGGCTAAACGCTTTAGTTAGTGTACAAACTGCTACCGCTACTACTACTACTACTACTACTACTACTACTACTACTACCACCACCACCACCACCACCACCATTATTATTATTATTATTATTATTATTATTATTATTATTATTATTATTATTATTATTATTATTATTTTATGTTTGACTCTTGCTTTGCATTTGTACAAGTTGGATCCAAGTCTCACCCAGAGACCTCAAGAGACAACAAGTTAGAAGTTCATGTAGGTGTTATGCCTAGGGTACCATATATTTGGATTTGTACAGTTTTGTTCAAGTGAATGTTTAAGAAACCATAAGAAAATTATGTGTTTGCTTTAAAATTTGAGATCACATAGACAGTATTTTACGTAGGATATGGGCAGTTCCCATGAGCACTATTATTATTATTATCATTGTAGTAATTATTATTATTATTATTATTTCAAATTTTTGTCACAAGGGCAGCATAGGGGAGGTAGGGATGAGTCGATTACATCAATCCCAGTGTTCAACAGGAGCTTATTTTATTGACGCCGAAAGGATGAACGGCAGAATCGACCTCGGCGGAATTTGAACTCAGAACGTAAAGAAATGCCGCTAAGCATTTCGTCCGGCGTGCTAACGATGATGATGATGATGATGATGATGATGATGATGATGATATATATATATATATATATTGAAACTTCAATGCGTTAACATGCACCGCCTTACGACAATGTAAACTTTCATTTAGCCAAAATATCCTTGGCCTGAAGAGTTGCCGGCGGTATACACCTAGCTTGTAAAGGCACAAGGCCTAGTGGTTAGAGCAGCGGATTCGCGGTCGAGGGATCGCGAGTTCGAATCTCAGACCGGGCGATGTACGTGTTTATGAGCGAAACACCTAAGTTCCACGCGATTCCGGCAGAAGGTAATTGCCAACTTCTGCTGACTCTTTGGCCACAAGTTTCTCTCACTCTTTCCTCCTGCATCTCTCTCTCTCTCTCTCTCTCTCTCTATCTCTCTCTCTCTCTCTCTCTCACTCTCTCGCTCTCTCTCCCTCTCTCTCTCTCTCTCTGTCTTCACTACCGCCCTCACCGTCTCTATGCTTACTATTACTCTCACCCCAGCTCGAGGAAGTGTCATTGAATAGTGAGAGAGTTGGGGGTCAAAGCGTGACACACTGACACAGAAATTTATTTTCGCATTGATTATATTATATATATATAGAGAGAGAGGGGGGCGAGGGAGAGAGAGAGAGAGGGGGCAGCGAGGGAGAGAGAGAGAATTAGGATTACACATTACTCGGCCAAGACATCTGATGCAACCATTGCTTAAGGATGTTTCCATATCTCTCAAAGAAAAGATGGACAGACTGACAGACAGGCAGACAGTCAGATGGACGGACGGACAGACGGACGGACAGACGGACGGACAGACGGACGGACAGACGGACAGATTGTTGGTCAGTATAAAAGGCAGACACGGAGACAGGCAGACAGACTGACAAAGGAGTTAGTCATCAGCTTTAGAAAATTAAGACGTATTCTTAAGATGGACGGAAGATGGTGAGGCTGGTGATGATGATGGTGATGATGATGACGATTATTATTGTTGTTGCTGTTGATGTTGTTGTTGTTGTTGTTGGTAGTGGTGATGGTGGTGGTGGTGGTATTATTATTATTATTATTATTATTAGTAGTAGTAGTAGTAGTAGTAGTAGTAGTGGTGGTGTTGGTGATGGTGGTGGTGGTGGTCGTCGTCGTAGTAGTGGTGGTGGTAGTGGTGATGGTAGTAATGGTGGTGGGGGCAATAGTGGCAGCAGCAGCAGCGGTGCTACTGCTGCTGTTGCTGCTGTGGTGGTAGTGGTGGGGAGTTTGTGATAAAGAATTGTAAGGACAGCCAAAAACAGCACCACAAAGAAAGAATAGGAAATGGACGCTGATAGTAGTAGTAGTAGTAGTAGTAATTTC
>NC_142943.1:6633290-6688290 GCF_046866305.1 Octopus bimaculoides
GGTTCTATCTTTGGATTCTCACTTCAACCGGGCATTTCCACATTTGATTAAACAGAGACTAAAGACGAGTAAAAACAACAAAAAACCCCAAGCCAATGGTAGAGCCTAAGTTTTCTGAGTGGGAACTTCCTGAAGATGTAGTTTTCACTAGGAATTAAAGCTAATTCAGCGATCGTTCCACTTTCTGTTGGTTTCCGCTTTGTCGCAGTACTTATAACTTCACTTTATTATGTGTGTGTATAATCAAAGCGTGTTCGTTATAGCCGTGTGTATGTGTTTATGTGCATATGTTTGTGTTTGTATGTGTGTGTGTGTGTGTGTGTGTTTACAAAAATATGTACACATTATGCAGAGTTATGTATGTATACATACATACGTACACACATATATATGAATATGCATGAATCAATGCGTGTGTATGTATGTCAGTATATGTATGTATATATGTATGTATGCGTGTGCGTATGTATGTGTTCATCTATGTATGTATCTCTCTCTCTCTCTCTCTCTCTCTCTCTCTCTCTCTCTTGGCCTGTGTTGTGGAATACGGGCATACATAGAAGGGGAGAGAGGGAGAGAGACAGACAGAGACCGAAATAGATAGATAGATAGATAGATAGATAGATAGATAGATAGGTAGGTAGGTAGGTAGATAAATAGATAGATAGATAGATAGATAGATAGATAGATAGATAGATAGATAGATAGATAGATAGATAGATAGATAGATAGATCCAGCTATAATTTAACATACATATAAGCATACATACATATGCATATGTGTAAATAAAGAGAGAGAAAGAGAGAGAGAGAGAGAGAGAGAGAGAGAGAGAGAGAGGAAATGAACAACAGCGAAAAGGAAAAATGAAATGCTATAAATAGCGTGTGTATGTGTGTGTGTGCGTATGTGTGTACGTGCGTGTGCGCGCGCATATACACACACATATATATATATCTATATCTATATAGTATATATATAAATATGAAAGCAAGCTAATTGTTTGTGGAGTGGCAAGGCTTTGAAGTAGGTTTCCCCTAGCGGCAGTAGTCGGGAAATAACAGAATATGGCGTAAATTTACAGCGAAAAAGGAAGGGAAAATCCGATCGTCCGCGGAAACTAGATTTGGTTGGAGAGAGAGAGAAACAATTAGGCCACAGAATGGTTCCTATGAAGTCTTCCACTTACAACGGGAAAATTGCTTATTTCCCTGAAATGGCGAATTATATATTCATATATGTACTTCTATACACACACACACACACACACACACACACACACACACACACACACACACGTACACATACACATACAGTAGAGGCGCAATGGCCCAGTGGTTAGGGCAGCGGACTCGCGGTTTTGATTTCCAGACCGGGCGTTGTGAGTGTTTATTGAGCGAAAACACCTAAAGCTCCACGAGACCCCAGCAGGGGTCGGTGGTGAACCCTTCTGTACTCTTCCACCACAACTTTCTCTCACTCTGTCTTCCTGTTTCTTTTGTGCCTGTAATTCAAAGGGTCAGCCTTGTCACACTCTGTGTTACGCTGAATCCCCCCGTATGTGTGTTGTGTTTGTATTCATAGACGGACACACAGCCATTATTTCGTTGAAAATAGGCCAAAGGAAGTTAATGTAAATATGTATTATCGTGATATGGGTCAAAGATGATGACTAAACAACGAGACTGAACACACCGACTCACGGTTCTAAGTTGTTGCATATGTACAGGTCAAAGGTGGAGCTTGCTACGTATGTAGGGGTCAAAGGTTAATGTAGTTGAGTGTGGAATGGTCGAGAATGAGAGTTATTAAGAATGTGCACGTGTCAAATGCAAATCTGATATAATCGGGAGGTGCTGTTATGAGTAGTAAGTGTGAGTGTTGAGTGTAAGCGTTGAGTATAAGTGGTGAGTCTAATATCTATTTCTTCATTGTCCAGAGGGAACTAAACAGAGAGGGGACAACCAAGGACAGACAAAGGGATTAAGTCGATTACATTGACCTCAGTACGCAACTGGTACTTATTTAATCGATCCCCGAAAGGACGAAAGGTAAAGTCGACCTCGGCCGAATTTGAACTCAGAACGTAACGGCAGACGAAATTTGCCAGCTAACGACTCTGCCAGCTCACCGCCTTTCAGTGGGGAATGTAATATTGACACTCTGTCGGTTACGGCGACAAGGTTACCAGTTAATCCGATCATTGGAATCACCGGTTCGTGAAATCAACAAGCAAGTGGCTGAGTACTCCACAAAGCGTGCGTACCATTAACGTAGTTCTCAGAGAGATTCAGCGTGACACAGAGTGTGACAAGGCTGGACCTTTGAAATACAGGCACAAATCATTTTTGCCAGCTGAGAGGGTTACTGCCCAGTTTGCCCATGTCTTAAGAAGGCACTAAAAGTACAATAGTGGGAAAATACTACCAAATCGACAGCGCCCCAACAGTCACGCTGAGCCCCTTGTCGGGGATCAATTCTTATTTATAGGGGTAGATGTGATGCCCAGGAAGCCGAGTTAAATCTCGTGTTACATTCTCGTTTTTGCAGGCATTTTCCTTCGCTTTCTTTGCTAATATTGTATTGACACCAGTGTTGTTGGCACTCCGTCGCTTACGACGTCGAGGGTTCCAGTTGACCCGATCAACGGAACAGCCTGCTCGTGAAATTAACGTGCAAGTGGCTGAGCACTCCACGGACATGTGTAACTCTTAACGTAGTTCTCGGGGATATTCAGCGTGACACAGTGTGACAAGGCTAACCCTTTGAATTACAGGCACAACAGAAACAGGAAGTAAGAGTGAGAGAAAGTTGTGGTGGAAGAGTACAGCAGGGTTCGCCACCATCCCCTGCCGGAGCCTCGTGGAGCTTTAGGTGTTTTCGCTCAATAAACACTCACAACGCCTGGTCTGGGAATCGAAACCGCGATCCTATGACCACGAGTCTGCTGCCCTAACCACTGGGCCATTGCACCTCCACATTGACACCAGTATATAACTGGTATATATTTTTATAGATGTTAGAAAGATAAAATGTATATTGAACCCAAGAAGAACTTAAAGACAGAGTCTCTAGAAAGATGCTGTTAGACCCTGCAAGACGCATTTAGTTCGGCGCCTTGTCTTTCTTCGAACTCGTCATCATTGGATGTTCTAAGAGTTATTTCTGATCGTTCGTAGTTTGTAACATTTCGTAGCAACATTCAGTATATCGAGAGGCTGGTGTGATGCAGATTTAGACATTCTCCAGTCAATAACAACAGCTGGAACAACTGCATCAACATGAGAAACAATAACAACAACAGCGACAACAATAAAACGGCAACAATATCAATGACAACAATAAAAACAACAGCAACAACAATAACAACGGTAAGACAAAACAAAAAAAAACAGCAATTCTGTTGGAGATTTATCGATTTCCTTTCAGTCATCCTTATCTTTTTACTCCATCTCCTCTTCATCTTCCTCTTCCTCATCCTCTTCCTCTCCTCCTCCTCTTCCTCTTCCTCCTCCACTTCCTCCTCCACTTCCTGACTCATCTAGACGGACACACGCTTATGCTACTTGGCCCTGCCTCTCACACACTCCTATACTTACAGACTATTCGGCCAACACACACACACACACACACACACACACGCACACACACACGCACGCACACACACACACACACACATTACTGGGGCAGCACATATAAACACGCACACTGTTCGAGCAACACACACACACACACAGACAACACATACGCACACTGTTCGACCAATTCTGTTCGACCAACATACCAACACTCACATGCTTTCATATTACTCGGCCAACACACACACGCACGCACACACACACACACATCATACACACATACATACACACACACATACTCACACATATACACACAAACATACTCATGCTGACTACTAACACACACACATACACATACACATCATCATCATCATTGCAACTCTATAACTGTTTATTATTTTCTCTGCGCATGTCCGATATTTCTGCCTCTCATCTACCTCCACCCTCTTCTCCTCAGAATCTACCCGGCCATCAAACTACCCTCTAACCCTCAGCCCATCATTCACTATCACTCACTATAACTCTTGTACATTTTCCCACTATTGTACTTCGCTTCTTTCGCAAAGGGATTGAAACCCCGAAACGTTGATAAATTCCCCATTGCACATGTCAGTTACGCTTATATCTCTTTCTACCCCAGTTGCTTTGGATTGAAAATCTTAGTTTCTGTCAGCTTCATAAAAATATTCTAATTCTTATAATGAAATTCACGGAGGATAAATATGTAAATGTAAACAAATTAACTCGCTCATTGACATCTCGTAATGAAGCAAAAAAAAAAGGGGGTAATTAAGTTCTTTAAGATAAGAAAGAAAGAAAGAAAGAAAGAAAGAAAGAAAGAAAGAAAGAAAGAAAGAAAGAAAGAAAGAAAGAAACGTATCTGTTCATTCTCAATACGTTTTAACAGATTCGAATGTGAGTCGTTTTTCATCATCGGAGAATACTCCATCCCTTTACATGGTGTGTATTCATAACACATGATTCACTGGTGTAAGGGGACTTCATGATACTTCAGCGCTTCGTCCTCTTTGTTTGTCTCTTCAGTCGAAGCTACTCTCTCAGGCCGTTGAAGGGCAGGAGTATGAGCTCTTGTTTAAGAAATCATACAACAAATTATTTGCCTGTGCGTTCCGATGTCTGCCAAACATAATAATTCATGGATGCATACAGAACAGTGGAAAATCCAAGTAATAGTGTATGCATTCATTCTTAATATGTTCTGGTATATTCGAACGTGAATATCTCCTCCATTTAAACCAGTGGTTCTCAACCATTTTTTTTACCTGATTACAATTTTATTCTGGTGGACCCCCCCATGTTTAAAAACTAATTTTATAGATACTTCTTTCAAATTTCCTATTTCGTTCGTCACCCGTCCATTTGTGTAGGTTTACATAGCATTCTCTCAGAGATCATGTTTCAGTGGTCGGAAACATCTCGAACTATATAAAACGCCAGAGAAACAACTTAGATGTTTCTTACGATAAATACATGTAAAGCAAAATTTTCTCTTTGACCCTTAAAATATTACTGTGGACCCACAATTTACTATTTTACTAACGTGGACCTCTAAAAATCTTATATGGATCTCTAAGGACAATATGGACCCTGGCTTGGTTTAGATGATGTGCGTTCATACCCACACGCGATTCATCAGGGTAATAAGACTTTGAGACACTGCGGCGTGCTTCGACCTTGTTGCGTGTCTCCTCAGTCGTAGCTCTCCACCGGAACCGATGCATCTAACGAGAACACGAGCCCTTGTTTATAGAAATCAGCTAACAAATTATTTACTAATGCGCGCCGATGTCTGCTAAACAGATGATGATTCGTGGGTGCACATTGAAGAAAAATAAAAACAAACTTCGGTTTGACACACACATTAAAACTCTAAACCTATCACTTTGAACAACAACAAAGTGATATTTTTATTGTTTGGCTTCTTTTAAAGTGACATTAATTTAGTTTTCATACTTTATTAACAGGTGTATAATTAAGAAGTTCTGGGTCGTTGATTATACGTCGTACACAAACACACACTTGTACGCACACATACGCATACATACAAACACATACACGTACGCAGGAAATCGTACAGACCATTTAACTCTCAGCTGTCGGAGATTTAGTTGATTGTTAAATGTTGTTTTGTTTCGTATTTGCTCGGTTGAGTCCAATTAACACCGCTTACAAGCAATGTTTTTCCAATTAGGAAATTCCTTAGAAGACATGACGACAGTTAAAGGAGAATTAACAAATATGGCTTCGAAAAAAAATAAAGCAAACGATTTAAAAGACTCAATCTTTTGATTGGCTTGTTTCGTGACAAAACTGACGACGATGATGATGATGATGATGACAATGATGATTCTTTCTACAATAGGCACAAGGCCTGAAATTTTTGTGGAAGTGGGGATTAATTGATTATATCGACCCTAGTGTTTCACTGATACTTATTTCATCGAACCCGATAAGATGAAAGGCAAAGTCGATCTCGGCAGAATTTGAACTCGGAACGTAAAGAGCTAGAAGCAGTGATGTAGTGTGGATTACCTGCGCCCGAGACCAGACAAGTTGCGCGGGGAGGGTGGACAATTTTTGTTTTTGTCTCGTTTTATTTTTTCTAATATTACACATTTATAAGGCGGCGAGCTCGCAGGAACGTTAGCACGCCGGGTGAAATGCTTAGCGATATTTCGTCTGTTTTTACGTTCTGAGTTCAAATTCCACCGAGGTCGACTTTACCTTTAGTCCTTTCGGGGTCGATAAATTAAGTACCAGTTGCGTACTGGAGTCGATCTAATCGATTTGCCCCTCCCCCAAAATTTCGGCCCTTGTGCCTAGAGTAGAATATATATATATAGGTAGATAGATAGATAGATAGATAGATAGATATTGCATTTCCCAAAAACATTTCTTAAAATTAAAAGAAAATGACACGTAACATACTAACTTGTAAAGAACCAAGACACAAAAGAGAAGAGGGACTGAATCAAACAAAAGGAATGTGTGTGTGTGTGTGTGTGTGTGTGTGTGTGTGTGTGTGTGTGTGTGTGTTTAGACGGTAGGAGTGAAAAGGAAAATAGTACAAGAATACATGTAAATTGGGAAAGAGATGTCAAAACGTAATTTTGCTAAAAACCAGATTCGTACAACGAGATTATAATATCCAGATGCTACGATGTGTACTCGCTGCAGTACGCCGCCATCCACACATACATACATACAGGCGCAGGAGTGGCTGAGTGGTAAGTAGCTTGTTTACCAACCATATGGTTCAGGGTTCAGCCCCACTGCATAGCACCTTGGGCAAGTGTCTTCTGCTATAGCCTTGGGCCGACCAAAGCCTTGTGAGTGCATTTGGTAGACGTGAGCTGGAGTCATTCTGTTTATTTTGTATTCGAAACCTCACTCTGCTGTCTTTTTCATCTCATAATGCTCAACTAAAGCTTTTATCAAATTAAATTTCTCCATTTTTCTCATTGGCAAATCTAATCAATATATATATATATATATAACAATATATTATAAATTAACTACCAACAAAAATAATTGGTAAGCTAACTTAAAAAATCATCACCTAAATAGCAGAAAAAAACGACAGTGAAGATATGCAGACTCTTCAAGAATCGATCCTTTTGGTTATATTAATAATAATAAAGGAGTTACGACGCAAAAACGTATAAATTCAAAAGAACATATTTATCTTCTTCAATATATATTTCAGTATAAAGAATTCATTAAGATGCTTAAATCAAAATTTCTTTACACATCATTCAGGAACAGATATAACATCAGAAAAAATACATTAAGGCGGTACTCTAGCATGGCCGCAGTCCAATGACTGAAAAACCCTAAAAACTAAAAGATCCTAGACAACTGTTTCTCTGAGAATTTTCTCTGTCTGTCTGTCTGTTTGTCTCTTTTAGCAAAACAAACATTCTCCATCTGAAACCATTATTAATGTAACTCCCTCAAAGATCACCCAGTTTTCGTGTTTAATTTTGTAATGCTTCTTTCCATTTTGTTTTTATTCCAGAATGTTCTTCTTACACGAAGCTGTGCTGCGCGTGTTGGTTAGAATCGGCTTTGAATTCCACATTGCTTCCATGTTGGCGAATTACATGAAGAGATTGTGAAAGACATCACGTAGAAACATATTTTGCGCGGTTATGGCAAAGTTTGGAAATCTGTGACGAAATTGATATGGAATGGTTGTTATTGATGTGTATAGGCTTTCTTTCATGGCATTTACCGATCATGAGGGAATGGTGTTTTATTGATGAGGGGATAGAGGGGGATGAAGAAATAGAAGACTAGTGAGAGAGGGGGAAAAGGAGAGAGAGAAAGAAGAGAGAGGCGAAGAAAGGAATGGAGAAAAGAGAAAAAGGGTATAGGGAGGGTGTGGGAAGAGAAAGAGTGGATGGGGAGAGGAAATCAATAGAAAGATTGAAGAGAGAGAGAGAAAAAGAGAGACCGTGAAGGAGAGAGAGAAAAGAAAGAGAAAGGGATAGAACAAGAGAGAGAGGCAAAGAGAAATAATGGGAGCGGGGAAAATGTGAGAAAGTGAGAAAGGAGAGAGGAAATAGAGAGAGAGAGAGAGACAAAAGAATAAAGAAAGAGGGAGAGACGGGACAGAGAAATGATGGGGCTGGGGAGAGAAAGGTGAGAGGAAATAGAAAGTAAAGGAGATAATATGGGAGAGAGAGAGAGAGAAAGAAAGAAAGAAGGAACTGAGGAGATTTTTTGAAAAGAAAATAGAATCAATAAACTTTGTTAAATAAACGAAAAACAAACGACAAGAAAAACAAATATTAATTTAAAAAAGACAATCTTTAGAATTGATTTCCTGTGGGGAAATAGCGGGAAAATTAGTATTTGGCACGAGTCTATCCCAAGTTGTCAATCAGTCACGAGTTCTTTTAATGCTAAACTTCGCGTTAAGCAGCGTTGAAAACCATTTTCTCTTTATTTTTAATTACTGTTAAATTTTATTTTATTTATTTTATTTTATCTATTCAGAGTATCTTTCATCTTTTGCTTGTTTCAGTCACCCGACTGCGACCAAACCCCCCCCCCCAAATCTCAAGTAGTGGGGTCGATCTGTCAGAGGCTGTGCTCCAGCTTGGCTTCAATCCAGGAACAGAAACAAACAAATGTAGATTATAAAAGGATTTGTAGTCAGAGGCAAGACGACGGCGTGGTTAGAACCCTCTTTATTGAGGTCACTAGTAATGGCGAGAAAGAAATTAAGGGGCTACCACTTCTACATCACACTCTCCCAAGAATAATTATCCAGAGTGGAAATACTTCGGGGAAATATTCGACATTTAATTAATAGCCTATATTTATCAAACTAGCGTAAACGAGATAAATAAAATATTGATCTAGAAAAACAAACAAAAACCAAAACAATCGATATTTTGCTGGTAATGGTATGTTAATGTTTTCTTCAGGAACAAATCTTTTGTATCAGCACTGAATATATTTGTCTTGAAAGAAAGAAGGAACCATTCCAAGACGCTGTGGAGACACTGGATGGCGAAATAAGAAAAATCAATAACACCCAGAATTCAAGCCGAGATATGGATTTGTATTAAGCAAGACACGAGTCGTAGTTGTATAGAATCCAACTAATCCGAATGAGATAAAATAAAGACAAAGATCAAAGATCAGCTGAGTCACGTGATCAATTTTTATTTTATTTATTTATCTTTATCATGTTCCACAATCATCTCTGTATTTATGGACGACTCTCCTTTCTTGCCATATTCCAAGCGTATTTCCACGCACGAAATATAAAGACCGTTTTATATTTTTGCTGAAAATTCTTGTCTTTAATCTCATCTCCACCAAAAAGAGTTTTTCCTCTCTGCTGTTCCTCGAAGCTCCTACAGTCTCATTGAAATCTTCCCCCAACTCTCTCTCTCCCTCTCTCTCTCTCTCTCTCTCTCTCTTTCTCCTTATTTGCATTGCGAAAACCAAAAATTCCTGCATTTTCTGATAAACTGGAACTACGCAATTCACGTATCTTTCTTTTATTCTTACTTTACTCAACACGGGTTGTTGTCGATATGATGTTTGCTTAAATATTTCCTACTCACAACCCCACCCACCCTGCCTTTACTTGTTTGAATGTATGCATCTATCTATCTATCTATCTATCTATCTATCTATCTATCTATCTATCTATCTCCCTCGCTCTCTCTCTCTCTCTCTCCTATATATACACAGAGTGGCCCAAAAGTAGGTTTACAGTTATCACGTTAGTACTTTAAATTTCTTTCAAAACATTTTATTACATTTAAATTTCTATCTTACAAACTGAAAAGGGAGCTTGACAAAATTAGCTAAATTAGCATAGAATAATGGTTTCATATTTTTTTATAATTAAGATCTAAACTTTTAATATATGAATGCGAAAGGGATAATTGAATAACTGTAAACCTACTTTTGGGCTACCCTGTATATATAGAGAGAGAGGGGAGAGAGAGGAAGAGAGAGAGAGAGAGGAAGAGAGAAAGAGAGAGAGAGGAAGAGAGAGCGAGAGAGGAAGAGAGAGAGAGAGAGAGAGAGAGGAAGAGAGAGAGAGAGAGGAAGAGAGAGAGAGAGAGGAAGAGAGAGAGAGGAAGAGAGAGAGAGAGAGGAAGAGAGAGAGAGAGAGGAAGAGAGAGAGAGAGAGGAAGAGAGAGAGAGGAAGAGAGAGAGAGAGAGAGAAATAGATATAATCGACTTGAACCCCACTCCCTCAAAAATTGCTGACCTTGAACTCTGTCTTGAACTTTAGCGTCCTATCCAGGGGGGAATGTTGTGATCTCGGTCACATACACACCATGGAAGCCGGATATCAGGCTTTCGGAGTCCTCGGACTCGAGAAAAACAACAATCTCCTTCAAGAATTACAAATATGATCTCGCAAAAACAAACTTCCCAACAGATGCATCGTATCGCAAGCAAATGCAACATATTACCAACAACAGATGCGACGTGTTAACAAACAGCTGCAACGTCCCAAGCTCTGTGGAACTAACCGACACGTATTTAGTCAATATACAAGAATTTCACGATAAACATCCTGAAAGAAACCAAAAAAGAAATGTTTTCTTTTTGCCGGTGAACAACCGAACCCTTCCTATTAAATGCTCTGCTACTAACCATGCACGCTATTTACCAAATATATTTCCTTCCAGTGAAGGCGCATAGTTTAGTGGTTAAGATGATCAAAGGGTCTAGGGTTCACTTTCTGAACTGGTAGATACTACGCTGTATTCTTGAGCAAGACACTTTATTTCACGTTGCTTCAGTCTTCGTAGAATCAAGTAAGTACCACCTGGGTGTTTGCATAGCCACTCACCCTTCAGTTGTCATATCCTGGATGTGTTGCTGGATCGAAGGTAAAGAGGCCAAGAGGCTGTCTACATCTGCCCGCCACTATATAGACACGAACTTCTTCAAGTCTCACCAGAAGAGGAAGGCCAGCGTAGAGAGAGAGAGGGGGTGCTGTTTTCTAGTGTATTTATCGAAAGAGGCAAAAACTGGTGAGTTTGGATGGGTCTATCCTGTGTATGCTTTTCATTCTAAGTAAGAAGAAAGAAACTGGAAGAAGGCAATTTCGAAGTTCAATAATCCGGGCCTTTTATTTCGGGAGGTTTCCCCGGAATTACCCTTGGTGGACTTCCGTCTATCAGGGAATTTTCCTTGTTGAAATATTTGTTGGAATTTTATTTATATATTACGGAAGTGCACTTATCAAGCAAGTGTTTTTATCTAAGATCACGTGGTCTTAAAACAATTACAGCCTGGGAAGTACATAATGGTTTCAAATTTAGGCTCAAGGCCACCGATTTCGAGGAGGGGGGTAATTCGATTACATAGATCCAAGTGATCAACTGTTATCTATTTTATCGATCCCGAAGGGATGAGCAGCAAAGTCAACCTCAGCGGAATTTGAACTCAGAACGTAAAGGCCTCTAAGCATTTTACTCTGCGTGCTAACAATTCTTCTCTACTCTAGGTACAAGGCCCGAAATTTTGGGGGAAGGGGCCAGTCGATTAGACCGACTCCAGTACGGATGAAAGGCAAAGTCGACCCCGAAAGGATGAATGGCAAAGTCGACCTCGGCGGAATTTGAACTCAGAACATAAAGACAGACGAAATACTGCTAAGCATTTCGCCCGGCGCGCTAACGATTCCGCTAGCTCGCCGCTTTTATGGAAGGCACATATAAGCCATTCAAAAAAAGACACAAAGACTTAGTTATTATTTGGTGTTAAAAATTTGACACTAAATAATAAACGTTTAAGTGAAGGGAATAGTCTTTGTCTGTTTTTGAGTGGTTAATATGTCTTCCACGCTGTAATTGACTGTCATACGGCAAAGCTTAAAATCAGAACACACTATAAATATATGACCAGTTGTTAGAATAAGTAGGATTAATATTAAATTTCAATGAAATATTATACAAGAGTATAGGTTGCTTACTGTGTAATGCATAGTATCTGTAATCTCAGTAAATGTTTGTCGAGGTAAAATAAACACAATTAGTCATAAATTTGTTATTAAGGTTGTAAGACACATCTCTATAAATGCTTTGAGATACATCATAATAAATGTTCTTAGCGCTGTATGGGAGTTTGTTGTCTTTCAATAGCGGGCTCTTTCGCCCTGTTGACCCATCTGCAGCTTGATCAAAACTCGGCTTGTATCTCAGCAGCCACAAGTCAGTGGGGGATGTTCAAAGCTTTTCGGTGGTTTTTCTCACCGGTTTCATTAATAGAACATATTCCTCTTGCAACCACATCTTTTCTTTCTGCTACAATGATTCCAAGCCTTGTCTCTGCCTATTATGAACACCCTTACAAAACCCCCGGCATCTTATCTGAAATGCTGCAGCGAACTGACCCCTTGAATATAACACTGCTGGCCTTGTACTTAAGGCAGTAACCATCAATATCAATTAACCGCTTAATTAATTAATTTAGCAATTCTTTGATCAAATGATTGCTTAATCAATAATTTGGTAGTCAGTCTTTCAGCTGAACCAACTGGCTAATTGGTGGAACGATTGATGAAATAATCGATTAGTTAATTAGATAAATTTGTTAATTAATTGGTTGATGATAATGATAAAAAAGAAGTGATATATAAGTAGCACGCGTGTTTTCATTTGCAAAATGACCGTCCCAATGTACCTAACGTTAAATTAATTGATGATGATGATGATGATGATTTATTTGCCCAGGGGGAGTAATGATAATAATAATAATAATAATAATAATAATAATAATAATAATAATAATAATAATAATAATAATAATAATAATATGCCCTGATGCAGTACCAGATCAGTGGCTTCTGATCTTAACTGATTGGAAGTGCTATCATGTACATTGTTTTGTCTTGATATAAAAGATGGGCTACAGCGAATATTCTGCTCAATACCATAAGATTTGCTTGTCAGTTGTTTGACCATAACCAGTTGAGCATGTCCCTTGGTGGCAGACGATATGTGCATCTCTGATCACGAGCAGAAATAGTTGGGGAAGCATCATAGACATACGTTGAATGGAATTCTTTGGTGTTTGAATAATTCACCTCTGGAAATATGGATGTTTTGTCCAAACAACTCTTATGCAAGGACCATTTGAGCAGGATGGACTACTCAACCTGAAAAAAATTCTAACTGGGCCCCACTTGCAAGGTCATGCAGTGTTTATCTCGATATAAGATCACCATGCTAAGCACATATGGTTGCGATACATGTGCCTGGTGTACCCTTATCAGACGAGTAGTCATGATGGGTATACTGGACTTCGTATATTTTACCCCAGTGTCACTTTGATGGCATGCACTGCTCTGTCACTCAATAATAATAATAATAATTAACCACAAGGGCTTACATTAAGAAAAAACATGGACAACACAGGACAAAACAAAGAATGTGTGTGTGTTGTTGTGAGGGTTTTGTATGTAAACAAGACTAATAATAATTTTCTTTTCTTTTCTTTTCTTCTTTAGTTTTTTCTTCACCTTTTCCTTTTCTTTCTTCTTCCTCTTCTTGTTCATCATTTTCTTCTTCCTTATTTTTGGGTCCTCCTCTTCTTCCGCCTCTCCCCTCACTATCATCATCCTCAACCTTCTTTTTCTTCTTCTTCTTCTTCTTCTGCTGCTGACGCTGCTGCTATCAATCTGTCAACGCAGTAAGTGTCCATTATTCTCCCCCGTTGGGTTTAATAAGGACAGCAATAACACAACCACCACCACCACAACAACAACAACAACAACAACAACAACCACGGGACCCACCGCCGTCGCCGCCAACATGACCTCACGACCAACACCTGAAACTAGGTCAACGTTCTCATTCACCTTTAATAGGTTATTAAATAATTTTTGGGGTTGTTTTTTTCTTCGGTTTATTTTCTCTGTTTTTTGTTGTTTTTTTTAACATGTTTCGGTAGCTGTGACAACAGGTAGGAAGAGGAGGAGGAGGGAGAAGAGGAGGGAGAAGAGGAGGAGGAAGGGGAAGAGGAAGGGGAGGGGGGGAACTGTCCTTTTATTGTCAATACAATGACAGCAATCCCACCCGCTTCTCTCTTTCTCTTTTCTCTCCCTCTCTCATTCATTCACTCCCTCTGACTATTTGCCTCTCTCTCTCTCTCTCTCTCTCGCTTTTATTGACTGATTCTCTCTACTTCTCTCATTCATTGTGTGTGTGTGTGTGTGTATGTGTGTGTGTGTTTGTGTGTGTGTGTGTGTGTGTGTGTGTGTTCTTCGCTCTCTCTCCCTCTCCCTCTTTCCCTCTTTCTATCTCTTTCTTTTTCGCTGCCTCTTATTCATTTTCTGCCTCTCTCTCTCTTTCTCTCTCTTTCACTCTTTTACTCTCTCTCTCTCTACTTCCCTCTCTCTCCCTCATTCAATATGTATTTGTGTATGTGTGTGTGTGTGTGTGTGTGTGTGTGTGTATGTGTGTGTGTGTGTGTGTGTGTGTGTGTGTATCTTCCTCACTCTCTCCCTCTATCTATCCCTTTCTCTCTCTCTCTCTCTCTCTCTCTGTCATTCATTCACTGTCCCCTCTCGCTTTCTCTCTGTCTCCCTCTCAACATCTGTCCCCTCCTTGTGTGGTATCTTTATCTCTAAAACAACAACAACAGCAACATCTAAGATTGCTGTGACCTCTCAAAGTACGGCGAAAACTTTCACCTGACTCAGCTCCAGCTAAGGGGTGGGGTACGTAAGAGGGTACACAGGTAAAGCGAGAGAGAGAGAGACAGAGACAGACAGACACATAGACAGGCAGATAGACAGACAGAAAGACGGACAGACAGACAGACAGAAAGAGAGGAAAGTTACAACGACAAAAACAGCAACAACAAAAACCAAACTTCGTGTTGGCCTGGAGCAAGGCCCCTTCATCATCTTGCTGCCCTAGAATGAAACCAGCCATTGTAGGTTTAGCTATAACATTATTGAACCACACCCACATACACACAGACACGAGTACACACACACATACATCTTATATACACAGATATATATTTAGAGAGATAATGATAGAGAGATAGATAGATAGATAGATAGATAGATAGATAGATAGATAGATAGATAGATTAGGTTAACGAGGACAATTCGTTAAGTAGTCGACCGACCGGCAAAAAATAGAAGCTAAGTCTCAAATCACACCCTAGTACACGTTGGATAAGGGATGGTCACGGCTGGAATGACTTTGATCGTAGGTCTACTCGATAAGACTTGACCTGGGTCTAAACGACAACATATAGATTTACACGATTACTATATACACACACACACACAAACACACACAGTGGGAGAGGGAGAGATAGATAGACAGTCAGATTGATATATATATATAAATATATATATATATATATATTACTTGTGTATATATACACATAGTGGGAGAGGGATATATATATATATTTGGGTATATATATATATATATATATATATATATATATATATATATAAAGGGCACGCTATCGAGGGACTAAATAAGTAAAAAAACTACCATATATATATATATAATATATAGACAGACAGACAGACAGACAGATATATAGCTACCGATCTCTGCGAGTCTATTTCCGTTACGTTTGCGATTTTACCAATGTGTTGCATCGGAAGTAGCATTGGACTGCCTCTCAGTAAGTTGATGGCACCAACGGTATTTATGGTGACATCACCAACTAAGACCAAAACCAATACACGTGCTTGTGTTCTACATTCAATCAGACAGGTAAGAAATTCTAATTCCACCAGGTGTTCTTTTAACTGTTTATGTAAACAGTGTTATGAATAATTTCATATTTTCTATTTTGTGAGTAGGTCGTGCTTTTAGTTTTAATATTTTTATATTAATTGATAATATACATACATGTGTATATGTTATATACATATATATACCTGTGTGTGTGTGTGTGTGTGTGTGTTTGTGATGGGGTGGATTCCGAAAAGTTCCTGGCTTCGGGTAAAAGAAAATACAGGAGGATCAATTAATTGTTTTAATCAACGTATCCCCCCTCTCAGATTCACACACTTATTGCAGCAGTCCTTCAATTTTTCTAAGCCCTATGAAAAAACTCAGAAGGTTGGGCCGCCAACTAGGCCTTTCACGACACCCTAAAAGCCAGGAATTTTCCAGGGCCTCCTCTCATATATACATATATATATATATATATATACATATATATATATATATATATATACATATATATATATATATATACATATATATATATATATATATATATATATATATGTGTGTGTGTGTGTGTGTGTGTGTGTGTGTGTGTGTGTGTTGGATCTTGCATGCATGAAGCGGATTCGATCCACCATAGCCAGATTTAAACCATTGTTCCACCGTGGAAAAAGTTCTGTTGCAGTGTTAATTTAAATTTGGCTATGGTGGATCGAATCCACTTCATGCATGCAAGACCCACCACATATGTCTATATATATATATATATATATATATATATATATATATATATATATATATGTATATATATGTATGTGTGTGTGTGTGTGTGTGTGTGTGTGCCGATTTTTCGGAGATTGTGTATCAACACTGAAATTATTTGTTCGGCAATTTCCGTAAAATTTTTTTATTTCTTTAAATTTTTTGGGCTTAATCTCTTATGTTCAGGTATTTTTTGTGTATGCATGTATGTGTGTGTGTGTGTGTATGTGTGTGGGGGTGCAATGGCCCGGTGGTTAGGGCAGCTAACTCGCGGTCGTAGTAGGATCGCGGTTTCGATTCCCAGAGAGGGCGTTGTAAGTGTTTATGCAGCTAAAACACCTAAAGCTCCACGAGCGTATTTTGACGATACGGGTATGCTAGTATATAGATATTCTTAAAAAATGATAGATTCTAAAATTACATTAGATTTTCGTGGAAGTAATTGATAATTTCGAGAAGAATTATTATAATGATTTTTATTTGAGACTTCGAAAAATACACTATTAATAAATATTTCCCCTGTGTTCATAGATATTGCTGAGAGCCCCTTCAGTCATGAATGACCATGGGATTGCATCTAGAAAGTTACCCTCCGAGGCACAAGTCCGGGCAAGGTTGTTTATGGCAGACCAGCAGTCACCCATGCATAACGGCCTCCCCTCTCCACGCCGCCAGTGTTATCCAAGGGAAAGGCAAAGGGGCCGATACAGCTTGGCACCAGTGATGCTGCAACTCATTTCTACAGCTGAGTGAACTGGAGCAACGTGAAATAAAGTGTCTTGCTCAAGAACACAACACGCAGCCCGGTCAGGGATTCGAACTCACAACCTCACGGTCATAAGCTAGACGCTCTAACCACTGAGCCATGCGCCTTCACTCATAGATATTAGATTATCAATATTGCTACAGTCATAAATTTATAAGGAAGCTTAAATACTAAGAACATAATACGAAGGACAGGTAAAGTGACTTCCATTACCTCCTGTCATTGAGAATGAATCTCTGGAAAATAGAAAGGGTGCTGAAAAGTCCCTGATTTTGAGTAAAAGAAAATACAGGAGGGTCAGTTAATTATGATTTTATCCAGCATATTCCCTTCTCAGATTCACACACTTATTGCAGATTCCCTAGGCCCTGTAAAAGAACTCGGAAGGTTGGGTCTCCATCCCGGCTTTTCGCAACATCGTAAAGCCAGGAACTTTCCAACACCCTCTCGTATGGCATAGAAGAAATGGTTAGATGTTTTTGTTAAGAAGGAGATAAAAATGAAAGCGTTTATGAATGACGCAGTAAATAAATATATTAACAAAAGAACGGCATGAATAGAGTTTTAAGTTGAGCTATTTCAATAGTTAAGTTAGTATTAACCTATTTAATAGGCGAAGCATTAAATGGTTAACTAGAAATAAATAAAATGAATATGTTATGAGAGAGAGAGAGAAAGAGAGAGTTGGATGGGTGTATAAATGCATTGATAAGAAGAATTACTTTGGCACTCCGTCAGTTACGACGACGAAGGTTCCAGTTGATCCGATCAACGGAACAGCCTGCTCGTGAAATTAACGTGCAAGTGGCTTGAGCACTCCACAGACACGTGTACCTTTATCGGATCAACTGGAACCCTCGTCGTCGTAACCGACGGAGTGCCACCAGATCTGTGTTACTCACGTGACTCATCAAATCAACCTGAATAGTAATGTTAGCGTTTAATGGATAATCAAAGAATTTTCTAGATAAATTAACACACAAATGATAAAACCACGAACAAATGAGAAATTTCAACTTCTAGAAAAAAAAAATTAAAATTCTCTTCCATTAATTTTTTTTAATTTTTGCTTCATTAAGATCGTGACTTTCACGAGAAAAATTACACACAAAAAAAACAACCGAAAGAAGCAAATATTGTTGATATATTGTGTAAGAGAGAAAAACAATTTCCCAACGTTTTTTTTTTTATACATTATCGTTAGTAATTAATTTTTAATTAAATATTTTTTGTAGGAGTAAGGTGTAACTGTGTGGTAAGAAGCTTGCTTCCCAACCACATGGTTCCGGGTTCAGTCTTACTGCGTGGCACCTTGGGCAAGAGTCTTCTACTATAGCTTTGTGCCGATCAAAGCCTTATGACAGAAACTGAAAGAAGCCCATCGTGTATGCGTGTGTATATAAGCACGTGTGTGTGTGTGTGTGTGTGTGCGTGTCTTTGTGTCTAAGTTTGCTGTGTTTGTCCTTCACCATCGCTTGACAACCGGTGTCGGTGTGTTTACGTCTCCGTAACTTAGCGGTTGGGCAAAACAGAATGATAGAACAATTACCAGGTTTAAACTGAAAAATAAGCAACTACGGTCGATTTATTCGATTACAATTCTTCAAGGCCGTGCCCCAGCAAGGCCGCAGTTAAATGCCTGAAACAACTAAAAGATAATCGTTTTCTTTTTTTTTCTTTTTTTCTTTCTTTAATTTTTGCTTCATTAAGATTGTAACTTTCGCAAATAAACAACAACAAAAACAAGATCAACAAAAACAACAATAAAATAAACAACAACAACAACAACAAAATACACAAATCTTGTTGATACGTTGTCGAACAGAGAAAAAACAATTTCCCGCCGTTCATTATTATTATTATTATTATTATTATTATTATTATTATTATTATTATTGTTGTTGTTGTTGTTGTTGTTGTTATTGTTAATTAGTTTTCAATTAAGCATCTTTTATATTTAATACATTGCAGTAAATAGTCTCACGGTTTAACGAATGTATTTTCTAATTGTTTTAGAAGCTATTTCTACCTTTTTCTTCTTTCCTTTTTTTCGTTTTTTCTTTTCCTTTTTCTGCCATTCATGAAGTGAAATCACGTTATTCTTTTACTTGTTTCAGTCATTTGACTGCGCCCATGCTGGAGCACCGGCTTTTGTCGAACAAATCGACCCCTGGACTAATTCTTTGTAAGCCTTGTACTTGTTCTATCGGTCACTATTTGCCGAACTGCTACGTTACGGGGACGTAAGAACACTAGCATCGGTTGTCAAGCGATGTTGGGGAGACAAACACAGACACACAAACAGATATATATATAGTGAGAATTTACAAAAAAAGAAAAAAAGAGACGAATACGAGCGTGTAAACAAAAAAACACGTATTAGTTTAACGCTCGGGAAGTGAGAAAGTTTTTTACATTTCGAGCCTACGCTCTTCAACAGAAAGGAATACAGAAATAAACAGGGAGAGAAAAAAGAAAAGGGTATAGTGGCTTATACATACATACATACATACATACATACATACATACATACATACATACATACATACATACATATATATACGACGGGTTTCTTTCAGTTTCCGTCTACCAAATCCACTCACAAGGCTTTGGTCGATCCGAGGCTATAGTAGAAGACACTTGCCCAAGGTTCCACGCAGTGAGACTCAACCTGGAACCATGTGGTTGGGAAGCAAACTTCTCTCTCTCTCTCTCTCTGGCGCAGGAGTGGTTGTGTGGCAAGTTACCCCTTTTATGTTTGTCTGTCCTTGTTCGTCCCCTCTTTGTAATGCCTTTATGGCAAATATTTATGAAATAAAGTAGCTTGCTTACCAACCACATGGTTACTTATATATATAAGTAATGAAAAATTATAGAGGGGAACTCCTTTCAAGAAACAACAGCGTCGGCTTCAATCTATTGAGCGATTAGATTAAAGTATTAATTTGAAAGAGACAAGTTCGAAGGTCAATAACACTCCTCATCAAAGCCGACACGTATCTAAACACGGAGGGCATATATAAGCCATTATAAGCATGCAAACACATAACATATAAAAACATAAAAAACATAACATAGTGTAATTCCGTGCCCAAATCAAAGTCGGATAAATAATTTCATAAGTACATAACAGATAAATTAAGAAGTCCAAGTTTCTTTTTATCTGTTATGTGGTCGCATGCTTATTATGACTTATACATGCTGTCTGTGTTTAGATATGCGTCGGCTTTAATGAGAAGTATCGTTGACCTTCAAACTTGTCTCTTTCAAATTAATACAAGACAAAAGCAGGTGACTGCCATTATATATATATATATAAACACACACACATGATAGAAGTAAATTGAGAATTTGAAATTATACATTCAATTTTTTTATTAACTGTTATAATGCGAATGTCTAATACTTAGGAGACGTGCCCTTTGCATTTTTCATTGCAAGGACCCTGTTAGGCATACTACTGATCAGATGACGAATATTCTCTTGGGGAATTTCTTGCAAAGTTTCATGCAGTAATTTCAAAAGATCTGGCTTTGAGGATGCTTTCATTATGCCCCAGTGGTCTTCAATAGGGTTCCTACCTAGTGAATGGGTTGGCCATGGAAACTCTTTAATGCCATTCTCTTCCAATCAATCTTGGGTCTTTTTAGCCGTGTAACAAGGAACCCCCATCTTCCATAAATAAAGAGTCTTCTTTAATCCTTTCACCACTAGAGAAGGTTAGGAGTCCTTTCTGCAATATGGACCCATATTTATCTGAGTTTATGTTTTCTTCACACTTCACCAGCTCTGATCAATCATTGCTCTATGTCTGTATTATCAGACATTTGCAAAAAAATGTTCGAAAAAATTCAAAACTATGCAAAAATTCGGTACAATTTCTTCGTGATTCAAAGCGTTGCTTACTTTTTACTCAACCCGATATATATATATATATATATATATATATATATATATATATATATATATATATATATATATATATATATACGTACAGGTTTGGTGATGCAAACAGGAAAATACAATTCAAAGCATAAGTGTATGCATTTACTTTCTATAAATAATCGCCAGAAGTGACAGTGTGACTCAAGGGTCGAGAGTTTCGTTCGTTGACACATTTCAAACTTGTCAAAGGAGATGGGTGTTCGAGTCCTATGGGCAGTCATTGGCTTTTTTTTTTATCCAATAATTACAAGCTGTGGTTTATAGCTTTATGTCTGCGCCCCGAGTTATTTCAATAAAGAATATAGATAGATAGATAGATAGATAGATAGATAGATAGATAGATAGATAGATAGATAGATGGATGGATGACTGGATGGACGGACGGACGTATGGACAGCCTTACCGACTGACTGACTGATTGATTGATTGATTGATTGATTGATTGGTTGATTGATAGAGAAGAGAAACTGATTCACTGATAGATAAATTGATTGATAGATCGAGACATTGATTGGTAGATAGATAGATAGACAGACATACACACACACACACACACACACACACACACACACACACTCACACACATAGAGGCAGACACACAGACAGACAGGTAGATATTGCTTGGTTGGTTTATACCGAACCAATTAGTCTGTAATTTACTAAACTCCGTCGTCAGAATTCTTGTGGCTAACCATAAAAGAGGCAGCAATCGAAACCTGTGAGCTATTTTTAGCAATAAAACTAGTCTGATAAGGGATCTTCATAATATAAGTGTGTGTGTGTGTGTGTTTGGAGTACTTATGAAGTGGTTCATCCGGAATTAGTAAGAATACTAAATTGTTCTGTATCAAAGTCCATCTGCCTATTATTAATGCTTTGTTTTGTGAACTTTCTTTCTTTGTGTGTGTGTGTGTGTGTGTGCGTGTGTGTGTATGTGTATGTGTGTGTGTGTATGTGTGTGTGGTTATGTGCGTGCGTGTGTGTGAGCGTCCGTAAATTTTGGTTTCAGTTTTCAAAAGTTTCAGAGCACTCATGTATGTATATATATATATGTATATTTATATATATATATAATATATATATATATATATATATATATACATATATACATATATATATATATACATACACACATATATATATATATATATATTGGGTGATAAATGGACTTTGATATTCCACAATCTATCACTCTTGAGACTAATTCCGGATAAATCACTTCAGAAGGAAAGTAAAGTGTGTACATACATACATATACACATATATATATATAGATATATTTATAATACGTATATATATATATATATATATATATATATATATATATATATATATATATATATATATATATATATATGTACATATATCCATATATGCATTACATATGTGTGTGTGTGTTTTTATGTATGGATGTATGTATATACATCGACACATCACACGTTTGTATTTATAAATAGATTACGACTTCTCAGTTTTTGGGCGGGGTTTTTCTGGGGTTTTTTTTTTTTTTTTCCTTTTTAAATCTCTTATTTAATGATTTGAGAATTTTTTGCACCAGAAATAACGTACCATATAAAAAAACATCGGCGGAGTTTCGGATCAGGACAGCCATATAAGTTGCAGTTACTCCATTTTGACGGGGATTTTCAAAAATTCTTTTCATAAAAAGATGACACCTCCTCCACTCCCACCCCCATCATTGCCAAGGCCCTGGTGAATAAAAATTGGAAAAGTTCCCGTCAAAACGAAGAAAATTCAACTTATGTGGGCCTCCTGATCCGAAACTCCGCCAAATCATCAACCATCAGACATGTCTTCCCTGTGTACAGGGACCAGATTATCAAGACCCTCCAGTTCCCTCTGTATTGTGCTACATGCATACAATCAGCCAGGCTGTTGTTTCCAGTTCATTTTCAGATATCGTCTTTCATGATCTCTTGCTCTCTTCTCCTCCACACGTCCTGTCATGGTGGTCTTAGGCAATGAACTATTGTATCTCCAACTGCTTCAGATGCCAAGATATCAAAAATTGTCAAAGTGTAGTAGAACAACGGTTTTGCAATGGAATGGTGAAACTATTTTTTCGTCTTTTGAAAAAGCAACGTTTTGGACTTAGGGTACTTTTGCATCATAGCAACGACATACATACATACATACATACATACATACATACATACATACATACATACATACATACATAATATATATATATATATATATATATATATATATATATATATATATATATATAACGTGGCACTCGTTCGCTTACGACCAGGGGAGTTTCAGTTGATCCGATCAACAGAACAGCCAGCTCGTGAAATTAACGTGCAAGTGGCTGAGCACTCCACAGACACGTGTACCCTTAACGTAGTTCTCGGGGGGATATTCAACGTGACACAGTGTGACAAGGCTGACCCTTTGAATTACAGGCACAACAGAAACAGGAAGAAAGAGTGAGAGAAAGTTGTGGTGAAAGAGTACAGTAGGGTTCGCTCAATAAACATTCACAACGCCAGATCTGGAAATCGAAACCGCGACCCTAAGACTTCGAGTCCGCTGCCCTAACCACTGAGCCATTGCGCCTACACTATATATAGACACACACATATATACAGAGAGAGAGAGAGAGAGAGAGAGAGAGAGAGAGATATTATGCAGCATCTCTCTCTCTCTCTCTCTCTCTCTTTCCCTTCACCGGTTTTTCTCCACCTCATTTCCTGGTTCTCTCTATTAATTCCAAATAAAAAACAGACATGTTTCAATACCGTTTCTTCTATCACATCACTAACGAGCATTACAGGTTTTCCAGAAGTCAATGAAACCTTGATCATATAACGGTGTGTGTGTGTGTGTGTGTGTGTGTGTGTGTGTATGTGTGTGTGTGTGTATACATACATACATTCACACAAATATATATATGTACATATATACATATATCTACAAACACACAGGTATATATACACACACACACACATATATATATACTGTATATCTGTGTGTGTGTATGTGTGTGTGTGTGTATAAACGCACAAATCCATATTATTTATCTTATATATAATTATGTATCATTTATATATATAATTTATGTATATACATGTATCATGTATATATTATACATGTATATTTGTACATTATATACATTATATATATCATATATGCATGTATACAACATAATATATATTATATATATATTATATGTGTATGTATGTATATATATAAATGTATATATATATATATATATATATATATATATATATATATATATATATATATATATATATATATATACATATGTACATATATATGTATTTGTGCGTGTGTGTGTGTGTGTGTGTGTGTGTGTGTATACGTATGTATGTATGCCTTTTGAAACACTTAAGTTCTGGTCTACAAATAGAAAAAGCGGGGGGGGGGGGACCCTCTCCTCGTAAATTTCTCATCAGTAAACCTAAATAGAAACGAAGATCAATCCTTCAAAAGAATGAGAATAAACTAAACACGGCATTTCCAAATAATTTTTGCAGGCAACATTCGTACCATGTCACTCCTTCTTTAATGAAAATCTAAGACCAAAACACACAACCAAAGTAATTTTACAGATTGTATAAATATAGAGAGAACGGCTGACTTCGTATAACATGTTATTAAATAATATACAACACAGCAATTCCAGATGGGAGCCTCGAACCTCCCAGACGATCAATAGTTGTGGCTTGCTGTAGATCCGAATTCTTAAGATGCTCGCTTTGCAGTTACGAACACCACGGTTCGATCCCGCCACGAAGCATTTGAGAAAGTGATTTTTGTTTGTTTTTGTTTTTTTGGGTGAGGTGAGCATGGTATTGTTGTTGTTGTTGTTGGTGGTGGGTTTTATGGCTGTGTGGTTAAGAAATTCGCTTTACAACGAGGGGATTTTGTATGTATATATATGTATGTATGTATATATATATATATGTATGTATATATATATATATATATATATATATATATATATATATATATATATATATATATATATATATATATATGTATGTATGTATGTATATATATATATATATATATTATATATATATATATTAAATGCCCATAATTTACCCATCGCACCCTGTATAGATACACACGCATACAGTCACACACTTACAATCACACACACACACACACACACTGTCCGACGAACGAGAATATATATATATATATATATATATATATATATATATATATATATATATATATATATATATATAGAGAGAGAGAGAGAGAGAGAGAGAGAGAGAGAGAGAGAGAGAGAGAGAGAGAGATGTATGTGTGTGTGTTTGTCCCTCCATCGCTTGATAACCGGTATTGGTGTGTTTACGTCCCCGTAACTTAGCGGTATCGAACACACGAACGCGAGCCGCACATCCATACCACTAAGCCACGTGTGCTCATTGTACGCATATGTGTATATACTTGACTATCAGACATTTTTCTCAGCTAAAGGCGACATCCGAATCTTAAGAATTGATTACCGAACGTAAGTAATTTGTACAACAAAGAATAAGACAGCCGTAGATTAATACCGAAGGAGGGAACGTTCTCACGAATCTAAAGATTAGGTTTCTTAGACTCTCACCAGCGCCATGTCAGTCGTGTCAATGGGTACAGTTCGATGTAATGTCAGAGAAATGGTAATGTTACTCAAGTAGTTTGGTGTTAGGGTTAGGGTTGTGAAGTTTGTTGCCAATGTCTGTCAACTGGCGACAGTTCACACATGGCGAGTGGGAGACATTTATACATACATACATACACATATATATATATATATATATATATATATATATATATATATATATATATACAGAGAGAGAGGGGGGAGGAAGGTATGGCCTTAGGTCAGATCTTATGTCGTAACTGTGGATGGCATCAAGTAGCACAAACAGTGGATGTGCTTTAATCGATATACTAAATGACAGATTCCTAGAGTCCAAATAGTTACACACACACACACACACACACACACACACACACACACACACACACACACCCACACATGTATATACTTACATCTACATGTGTATATAGATGCATATCAGGGTACAGGACGTTAGAACAATGAACTACAGACAACGGAACGAACACATAGGAAAACAGATAGCCACTTGGAATTAATCCTTCGTCAGCTGCCTCTATTCTAACTAGACGTTTCGATGTATAAATGTATGTATGTATACACACATTAGCATACACACACGTACGTACAAACATACATACATACATACATACACATATTTGTATGTATGTATGGCTGGCTGGCTGGCTGGCTGGCTAGTTGGCTGGGTGATTGATTGGATGAACGGACGGATGGATGGACGACGGACAAACAGAGAAAAGGAGACACTCTGTCAATTATATTAATGGATTCCACTCTATAACTATTTAATTATACAACTATGCTATTTACCTGTTAACTTACAGAACTATTTGATTGTATAATTTCTGAATGCCTCGATGTTATCAACATGTCAAAGAAAGAAAAAAAAAAGAACAAGCGATAGAAGATATGTTGGCGTGACATTGTTTTTAAGTTTTAATACCAGCAAAATTTTAATTGCAGTCAAGATGTCTAACCTTGAAAACGATTTAAAGTGATTAATGGCATAAACTGGTACCATGCTATGTCGTCGCTGTAGTAAATGATGCACCCACGTATAAATTCATAATTTTTAGAAGTTATTAAAGGGTGATGGTACTCGACGGTTCTTCGGGAAGTTTTAATACGAAAGCACTAGCATGTGGTTCCCAACTTTGCAATAGTCTCTCCCAAGATACGCCCACGAAAATATTTCATTCAAATGAAAACACGCTATCTTAAAGATAGAGGAACGTCATAGAAATAATAATAATTACAATAAAATTATTGTATACAGTGCTCAAGTGCACTACGACTCGTCAGGGAAGAATAACCAAAAGTGCATAAACAGTACATAGAATATGCGCAGGAAGTGAACAGTGAATGAGTCGTTAGAAAAAGCGGGTGGTGGGAAATACCAGGCGTACTTTGGGCAAATTTCAAGAAGCATAGAAGTTTTGAAGGATGCTGTGGGATCTATTTTAAAACGGGGGCCACATTTTTCATTAATGTTTTACGTAGTGTTTTTGGTACGGAAAGACTTTCAAACTTCGTATACTTATCTATTTTGTGTTATAGAACAGAAAAATATTTTTGTATTCGAATTTATTTCATGTAAAAAATTGTCTTATTTCGATAATTTCAACCAATCACTGACAAGTATTTAATCTCCATACCTTCGTTTTATTTGCTTTTTTCATTTTAAATTTGCTTTAACCCTAACCCTAACCAGGGTTGGGGTTAGGGTTAGGGTTAGGGTTAATTGTTTCAGAATCGTTTGTTTATGTAGTCGGCACTTAATGTATATCGGCTGAATGGACGTCAGTGATTGGTTGAAATTACAGAAATACGACAACTTTCACATGGAATAACTTATGGATTTCTTTTTTTTTTTAAGAAGACTAAGAGAAAAAGATGTTTTATATGACACATTCTACCAGTGTTCCAAGTTTCAAAGTGTTTCGTTAATGAAAAATGTGGCCCCCGTTTTAAAAAAGATCCATGCTGTGTCCCAACACTGATAAGGGTAGTTTATTCCATACTTCAGCAATTCTGAGTGTGGAAAAGTGTTTCCGAAAGTCAAGGGTGTTGTGTTGAATTTTAATTTTGGTAGCATGACCACGAGCGTTAGACGCGTGGAATGCAAAAAAAGGTGGCCAGAATTGTTTTGGGAAAGCTGGTGGATAATTTTGGAATCTGGCCGTTGTAGTACCACGAAAAATACCGAAAAACACAAATAGACTCAAGAGGAAATTCTTTGTATGCGCTATCTTACCATCTCATCCCACACACTGCACACCGCACACACACGCGCGCGCGCGCATACATGTAACGAAGTACATATAATATATATATATACATAGATAGATATATAGATATATACACATACACACACATTTATATACATACTTACATTCAAATATATATATATATATATATATATATATATATATATATACACACACATACTTATAATATACTTATGTATATACGTATGTTTATATACATATATATATATATATATATATACATATATATACATATATATACATATATATACGTATGTTTATATACATATATATATATATATATATATATATATATATATATATACATATATATACATATATATACATATGTATACATATATATACGTATGTTTATATACATATATATATATATATATATATATATATATATATATATATATATGCATATATATACATATATATACATATATATATACATATATATATATGTATGTATATCCATACATATCTACACACACACACATATATATATATATCCATACATATCTATATATATATATATATATATGTATATATATACACACACATACACATGCACATATGTATGTGCACACACTCACACACACACACTCACACACACACACACACACACACTAATTTGTGCATGTCTACGACATGTTTGTATATATCTTACTAATATTACAGGCATGTTTAATGTTATATAAGGTACACGGGAGTAGAGAGGTGTCTAGAAATACATGGCATGATATATAGAGCTTCTTTGTGTCTTGGAGAATAGATGGGGCGAGAGGATGAAAGAGAGAGAGAGAGAGAGAGAGAGAGAGAGAGAGAAGCAGAGAGAGTGGAGGGAGGAAGAAGAAGAAGAAGAAGAAGAGGGCAAGGTGGGGTGGCAGAGGATGTGTTGTTTTAGTTGGTCGTTTGGTGCAGTGTTTTCGGTTCTTGGACGGCTGACCTCCTTCAACTGGACTTTTATCGAACTTTCATCGGCGTTCTTGGAAGGGATGAATAAATAAATAAATAAATAAATAAATGGAAACTGTCTTAAAGAAAGAGGGAGGAGGGGAGGGAGAAGAAGAACAACAACAACAGCAACAACAAACAGAAAGAAGAAAGAGAGAACGAAGAGGATAAGAAGAAACATGAAACTGTATCCTGTTTCTTGTCTTAGACATAATCAAGACATCATCTAACCTGGCATAATTTATGTGTGTGTGTGCGTGCGTGCGTGTGTGTGTGTTTGTGTGTGTGTATATGTATGTATATATACATACACACAAATACACACGCGCATGCACGCACGCACACACATGCTTATATTTCACATACACACACTCGTATACTTTTGTTGTGGATGCGTGCAAAGTGTTTCTGTGTGTGTATTTGTATGTATTTAAATGTGTGTGGGTGTGTCTGTGTTAGTGTATCTGTGCAAGAGTATGTGGAAATGTGCACGTACGTTTGTGTGTGTGTGTGTGTGTGTGTGTGCGCGCGCGCAAGTATATGTAGGACTCCTTCTTTGGCCAGTTTTGGTCGGAATATCTCAAAAACCGGATCTTGAAGCAGTGTTTTAGATCACCTGCCAATTAGTAACTGTTAGAACAAACAACATTGAAATCTGAGATTTTTAATGAAAAAATATTTATTCTTATCTTAAACAACAAAACGTTGCTATCACGACAACAAACCCCAAGATAGTTCGAAATTTATTGTTATTAGACTATGTATTATAGTAGTCGCTCTCATGGTGTTACCTGATCATTGCGTGTTGCAATTGCCGTCCGTCCATTGTTTTGTACTGTCACAGCGCTCTGGTCAGTTGCTGGTTCTGCTCACTGTCTGGTGACTGCCGACTTCTGAGCCCGGTCTGATGTCTGACATCCGCTCTCTGTCCATAGTGGCTAAAATGCACTAAATACATAGTGGTGGTCTCGCTTAGAAAAAGCGCACCAAAGATAAAATTGTTGTAAGATCCGGTTCCGCACGAAGTCTTGAAAGGTCAGATTTTTTTCTATGACGTTGGTAATATTCTAGCAAATCGCGATTGTTCTCTAAGGTTACTGTTTTTCTTTTGCATCGGATATAGTAATCCGGATTCGATTGCTAAATATTCCTGCTACATTGTCATTTATCAGAAAAGTACAACTTAACTGGTTGTGTAAGAGTTTTGGGGAGTTTGATGTGCAGCACCTATGGTTTCTTTATTTTGAGATCTACTCTAGTGTGATGGAGTTAATTGTAGAAAAAGAGTCATGTTGGTATACTCTGACCCAAAGATTCGGGCCCAACACTGCAAACTAACGTAACCCCGATAAAGCTTATATTTCCACCACTGCTTTCAACGGTAAGCCACTCCATATTGTGGTACCTTATGACAATCAAGTAGACTGAGCGACTGAGTTTTAAATATGCTGGTCGTATATCGTTGTATAGGTGACAGAGGATTCAAATCACTCATTCATCCAATAATTATCTTTTAATCTTTATTCAATAGTGTTGATTAATTATAACTACCAATAATTTATATTTATGGCAACATTAATCAACTATGAAGTTAATTAACAAGTTTTATTAATAACAACTTTTATTAACAATAAATTAACTCTAATTAAATTTAAACGACGATAACTTTAATTAAGGGTATCTTTAATTAATGATGACTTCAACAATAAATTTAACGACAGCTCTATACAACAATAACTTTAATTAAAGATAATTATAGTTATTTATAACATTAATTTATGGCAACTTTAATTAATTATAATTTATATTAATGATAACTTTTATTAATAATAGATCTAAAAAATTAATAACTTTAATTAACAATAAATTAATGGTAAATTTAATCAAACTTAGTTTTAGTTAACAACATTACATTCCAATAACTTTAATTTACAAAAAGTTTAATTAATAGTAAATTTAACAGCAGCTTTAATTTAACAGCAGCTTTAATTAATGGTAAATTTTATCACAGTTAATTTTAATTAGCGATAGCTTTAATTAGTAATGGTTTCAAATTTTGGCACAAGGCCACCAAATTCGTGGGAGGGCTAAGTCGACTTCGGAGGAATTTGAAGTTAGAACATAAAGACGGACGAAATGCCGCTAAGAATTTTGTCCAACTCGCCGCCTTAATAAAATTAATTTGTTGTGATTTGAATTAACGATAACCTTAATTAACAATAACTAGCAATAAAACTAATTAAAGCTTTATATAGGCACAGGAGTGGCTGTGTGATAAGTAGCTTGCTTCCCAACCACATGGTTCCGGGTTCAGTCCCACTGCGTGGCACCTTGGGCAAGTGTCTTCAGCTATAGCTTTGGGCCGACCAAAGCCTTGTGAGTGGATTTGGTAGACGGAAACTGAAAGAAGCTCGTCGACTTTCTCTCTATATATATGTGTGTGTGTGTGTGTGTGTTTGTGTTTGTCCCGCCACCATCGCTTGACAACCGATGCTGGTGTGTTTACGTCCCCATAACTTAGCGGTTCGGCAAAAGAGAACGATAGAATAAGTACTAGGCTTACAAAGAATAAGTCCTGGAGTCGACTTGTTCGACTAAAAGCGGTGCTCTAGCATGACCGCAGTCAAATGACTGAAACAAGTTAAAAGAATAAAAGAATACCAATACCTTTTAATTAACAACACATTTAATTAACGATACTTTAATTAGTAGTAATTTCAACGATGACTTTAACAGACAGTAATCGTAACTAATCAAGATTTCTACCGACATCTTGGAGTCAAACATTTTTGGACCTGTTTAAAAATCAACCAAACAAATGTTGTGCGTGGTGAGTAGGTGGCATATTAGAGTGTCTGGTAGGTGTTGGTACGTTCGCACGATGTAAGTAGGGAAGGCGGGGTGCATGGGTATGCTAGTTAGTGTGGTGGGTGAGGGGTATGTTGGTATGGGTGGGGAGGGGAGTGGGTGCTGAAATGGTCCTGGCTGTGAGGGTGTCGCGAAATGCCCAACCTCCCGAGCTCTTTTGCAGGGCTTAGGAAAACTGAAGGACCCCTGCAATAAGTGTGTGAACCTGAGAAGGGAATATGTTGGATAAAATCAAAATTAACTGATCCTCCTGCATTATCAGCAATCCCTCGTGTGTGTGTGTGTGCGTGTGTATGTGTGTGTGCGTGTGTGTGTGTGTGTGCGCGCGCGGTTATGTTAGTGTGACGTGTGCATGTGGGTGTGTATTTGTGTGCGGTTGTGTGGTCGGTTATGTTAGTGTGTGTATATGGGTGTGTGTGTGTGTGGTCGGTTATGCTAGTGCGGTGTGTGAGTGTGTGTGTGTATTTGTGTGTGTTGTTGGTTATGTTAGTATGGAGTGTGTATGTGTATGTGTGTGTGTGTGTGGTCGGTTAAATTAGTATGGTGTGTGTATGTGTATGTTTGTGTGTGTGGTCGGTTATCTTAGCGTGTGTGTGTGTGGTCAGTTGTGTTAGTGTGGTGTGTGTATGTGTGTGTGTTTGTGTGTGTGGTCGGTTATGTTAGTGTGTCTGTTTATGTGTGTGTTTGTGTGTGTGTGTGTGTGTATGTTGAAGTGGTGAGTGTGTCTGTGTGCTTGTGTCCATGTATGTATGTATGTGTGTGTGTGAGACGGGGGATGGGCACAGAACGCTTTAATTTCCTTATTTTTATTGAATAATCAAACGAGAAAAAGAAAAAGAAAAGCAGAAAAAAAAGAAACAAAGAAAATGAAAATAACAAAACACTTCGTCCAAGAACATTGACCAAAAATAGTTCCAGAGAAAACAGTAAGTGAACTACCGCTGCTTTCATCAACCCAAATATAACAACGTAGTGCCTACAATTACAGACATAATGGTAGAAGAGACATGACGTCACAGGACAACTATTTCGGGTAGAAAAAGGAAAACAAAACAAAAAAGGAGATAGAGAGAGAAAGAGAGACAGACAGAGAGAAAGTGAGAGAAGGAGGTAGAGAAGGAGGGAGCTTGAGTGAAGGGAAGACAAAAAGGAAACAATTGTTTTTTGGGTTTTTTTTTTTTTTTCCAATGTCATCCTTTTTGATGAAGAAGAAAATAAAGTGAACATCCTGTTTATAAGAAAAGGAAAATAGAAAAAAACTAATAATAATAATAATAATAGTAATAATAATAATGATAAAGAATATTTATTTCTCGAAGCTGCCAACGTCTTTGATTCTTAAAACTACGTCAACGTGAATAAGGAGAGTTCTGACGTAAACGATGTCAGATTTCAATTAATTAATAAGTGGGACAGCTTGGACTCCTTAAAGAGAACCATGTGACATAGAAAATTGGTCTGCAAATGGCACCAGTTGAGATTTCGATAGAGAGAGAGAGAGTGAGAGAGAGGAAGTGTGATTGTGTGATTGTAGTGAAGTCAACAGTAGTCAGTCAGTTAGATTAGACAGTTATGTACCGTTAAATTCTGACATCCCAGTACTGCCGTATAGCAACACAGCGGCCCTAGCTTCGCATTAACTCCAGTTAGACAACGACATAGCTACATTCTTATCCTAGCTACAAACCTACAAACTTTAGCTCCACGTCAACTCTACGATCGTTGCTGAAAAGTTCCTGGCTTTAAGGGTGTCGCGAAAAGCCTGGTTGGAGGCCCAACCTTCCAAGTTCTTTTACTGGACTTTAAAAAACTGAAGGACCGCTGCAATAAGAGTGTGGATCTGAGAGGGGACTATGTTCGTTAAAATCATAATTAATTGATTCTTCTGTATTTTCTATTACCCGAAGTCAGGAACTTTTCAACACCCCCTCTTATACAAGCAATGTTGATTTGATGGAGGGAGTGAGTACAAACATTTAATCATTATAAACAGATTATCTGTGCAGGATGTTGAGCAAGATATTGCGGACTCCTCATTCGTCATTTGCGACAGGAGAGTTCACCATGTGTTTGTACCTCTCGTGCACAAATATGCCTCCAAGAATATTTGACAGAACCAAATATAAGACGTAGCTAGAAATTAAGAGGTGTTGTTTCAGGAAATTGGCCACCCACCCAGCCAAAATATTCTGATCGTCATCAACACTATTGTACAACGTGATTCAGATATTCTTTTCGAATTTAAATTATATATAGAATTAAATTGCTAAAAATACAACGGTAGAAAAGCATATATTTCATATTTCAATCGCGCTCAGCAGCTGTTTCATTAAGATATCTGTTATTAATTCCATAATTACATACTTGTGACACAAATTAATAATAAGGAATGGTTTCCTGATAGACAAAATACGCAATATACGTAATGAATTTAGTAAAGATAGCATCTAATTTAGTTTAAATTAATTATGTATCGCAATTACGTAATTATCGAATAATGATGTTTGTCCTAATGAAACGGCTGTCGAGCGTAAGTAAAGTATAAACTATGTGAAATCTATGAGTTTTGTTTTTATACTAAATATGTCGCTCTCTCTTAAATTGTTTTAGTCGATTACATAGACTAAAACCCTTCCTCGAAATTGTTGGCCTTCTGCCAAACTTGGGAGACCATAAAATAGTTCTTCGATTCGCTTGAAATGAATTATTTTTACAGAAAATCAAACACATGAGAAACATTTGTAGTTGTTGTTGTTGCTATTGTTGTTCTTGTTCTTGTTGTTTTTGGTGCTGCTGTTGTTGTTGTCATTGGTGGTGGTGGTGGTGGTGCTACTGCTGCTGTTGTTGCACTTGTTGTTGTTGTTGTTGCTATAGTTGGAGCTCCTGGATGCGGCTTTATATATTCCTGCCAGCGAGTGACATTTAGTTTATATGCTTAATCAATATTTCATGTCTTCAGAATCCCTTCAATAAAGATCAATTATTGGGTTTCATTGGCAGGCCTCATAAACGCTAGTACTTAACGCATCAGCGTCCCGATTTCGATCCCATCCCGGGTTTATTAAATCACTAATCCTACAGCTAAAAGCAATGTTCCATCTTTCCCTTTTCTATGGGCGTGCGAAGAAATTTATTTGCGCGCAAATTTTGTGTTCCTTTTCAAAGTATATCCACCTCCATCCAAGTAACCATCTTCAAAAAATAAAATTGGATTTCATCTTGAAAATCTTGTATGCGCATATATATTTTTCCTTTGTCCGCTAGACGTAAAACATATGTGCGCGCGTACAAGCGCACAGCTTCGTAGCAAGCTTGGCTAAAGATGTGAACGTCACATCTCGTTCGTCTTCCAGTGTGTCTAGAAGACTATGTATCAAATTCGTACCTGGTTATCATGATTTATTGAGACAACAATGAGATACTCTTTGGTCAGTGGTTTACCTTTCAGGGTTGATTTTAAAATTACCAATCCAAGACAGTAGATTGGAGGGATTATAAGATGTCTTGTGATATTTGTTTCGACTCTTTGTGTTCTGGGTTCAAATCCTGCCGCGGTCAACTATGATTTTCATCCCGCTGGGGTGGATAAGACAGAGTACCAGTCAGGCATTAGGACCGATAGTGTGGACTCACTTATCACACGTTTCCCTCAAAATTTCTGGGTTTTATGCCTTAATTAGAAAGTATTAAATGTAGCAATTGGAAGAATCGTTAGAGCGTCGGACAAAATGCCTTGTGGTATTTATTCCAGCTCTTCGTGCCCCGAGTTCAAATCCTGCCGAGGTTAACTTTGTCTTGCATCGGTTTCAAATTTTGGCACAGAGCCAACAGTTTTAAGGGGAGAAATGAAAAGCAAAAGTCGACCACGGCGGAATTTGAACTCAGCACGTCGAGATAGACGGACGAAATGCTTAGCAGCATTTTGCCCGTCGTGCTGACGATGCTGCTAGCTCGCAACCTTTCTCGATTTGATAATACCAACTACACTTCGAAATTTCTAGCCTCAAGTCTAAATTAGAAACAATTATTACTAAAATAAAGTACAAAAATAAAGTACAAAAATAAAGTACCTGTTAAGTACCACAGTCATTGACATCGACAAACTCCTCCCTTCTACGCTCTCAGCAAAATTGCTAACCTAATTCCTGATTTAGCAACCATTATTATTCAGATCAAAACAAGAGAAACTATTTCTAAAGCGTTCTCTTGCTTCCAGTTAATAAAAATATTACGAACCGAAACTTCATTACGCCAAAACACCGCGTTATTTTTGTGTTGATATTTTGCATTTGTCTGCAGAAATTACCTTTTATATATATAAATATATATTTAATATTATATCTTTTATTTATATTATTTATTTTTATTTTTTTGGTCTTGTTTGCTTTCTCTCTCTCTCTCTCTCTCTCTCTTTTTTCTTCTCTCTTTCTCTCTCTTTTTTCTCTCTTTCTCTCTCCCTCTCTCTCTCTCTCTCCCTCTCTCTCTCTCTCTCTCTCTCTCTCTCTCTCTCTCTCTCTCTCTCTCTCTCTCTCTCTTTCTCTCTTATTCTCTCCTTTCCACATGCATTTAATTCTGTTGCCAACATCAGATAGTTCTCATTCACCATTTAGCCTATTTCCTGCAACACCCAGTTTTGCTATTATTATCATTATTATTATTATTATTATTATTATTATTATTATTATTGCTCTTGTTGTGTTGCTGTTCAAAATTCAGTTACTATTAATCCTATTTATCTTTTTCTTTTCTTTCTTTTTTGTTTTCTTTCTTCTTTATTTTTTCCTTTCTTTTTTTTTTTTACCATTTTCCAACGAAATCTCTCACCAGTGACATTCCTAAACAGGAATATTGAAATTGGTTAAGTAATTTTTGCTAGAAATTGTTCTGTCGTCATTGCTATTAGTGTTGTTGTTGTTGTTGATGATGTTGATGTTGATGTTAATGTAGACATGAGAATATTATTGCAGTTTGCTTGACGCGGAGCTTTCTCTATTTCCTGCACAGACTCCATTCTTCAACACAGCCATGCCAGACAGTCATGAAAGCCAAAGTTTGTCAAACGAAACGGTGAGTCTTTTACCTCTGCAGAAATTTACCTTTCTTTTCTTTCGTTGATAAACAATTTCTCGGTTCATCTCTCTCTCTCTCTCTCTCTCTATATATATATATATATATATATATATATATATATATATACATATATATATATATATATATATATATATATATATATATATATATATATATTTGTTTGTCTATCTACTTTTTTATCTATCTATACCTATCTATTTTTCTATGTACATACCTTGGTAGCTACCTGTCTGTCTAGCTGTGTATCAGTCTATCTCCCTTCCTGTCTATATGCTTATTTATTTACACTCACACATACACACAAGCATACATGTATATACTTGTGCTTTTGTGCATGTATATATGTGTGTGTGTGTGTGTGTGTAGGTGTATGTATGTTCAGACAGACATACAGACAAACAAACTGATAGATAGATAGATAGATAGATAGATAGATAGATAGATAGATAGATATAGAGATATAGAGATAGACAGACAGAGACAAAGATATGCACACATACATACGCAAAAACATAAAGCGGCGAACTGGCAGAATCGTTAGCACGCCGGGCGAAATGCTTAGCGGTATATCGTCTGCCGTTACGTTCTGAGTTCAAATTCCGCCGAGGTCGACTTTGCCTTTCATCCTTTCGGGGTCGATAAATTAAGTACCAGTTACGCACTGGGGTCGATGTAATCGACTTAATCCCTTTGTCTGTTCTTGTTTGTCCCCTCTATGTTTAGTCCCTTGTGGGCAATAAAGAAATAAGAAACATTTATGTGTCGGTATCTTAGCATTGTGTGTGTGTATATATGTGTGTGTGTGTGTGTGCGTGCGTGCATGTACGTGTGTGTGTACACATATGTGTGTGTGTGTGTGTGTGTATTTATATGATGAGACTACCGATAAAAACAATGGATCAATCCCCGTCTCGTATAAACACCCCTGCACCCAAAAATATACTCATCTTCTACTCAAGATTCTGGATCTACTAATATACACCCACCACCACCACCATCACCACCGCCGCTGCCGCCATCCGTTCTTCCCTCGTCGTGTTTATATAACCTATTGCTTGATGTGTGTTTAATACAAAACGCTCTAAAACCACAGTTCTAGGCATAACAGATGCTTACACTATATATATATATAGATAGATGTAGTACAACAGACAGATAGATGAGTAGTAACGTAATTAGATAAACAGGTACATATATATCGATATATTACTACACACACACACACGCACACACACACACACGCACACACACACATATACTATACACATATCTAAAGAATAAATCTATATTTCCATACTTATATCTATATATCTATATCTATATCTACACACACACACACATATATATATATATATATATATATATATATATATACATATATATATATATATACATATATATATATATATACATATATATATATATATACATATATATATACATATATATATATATATATATATACATATATATATATATACATATATATATATATATATACTTTTAGTTGTTTCAGTCATTTAACTACGGCCATGCTGGAGCACCGACTTTAGTCAACCAAATCAACCCTAATCGCTGTATGCCTAGTGCTTATTCTATCGGTGTCTTGATATTCTATCGAACCGCTAGATTACGGGGATGTAAACGCCGCAACATCGGTTGTCAAGCGATGGTGGAGGAGGGGGGATAAACACAGACACACAAATACGCGCGCGCGCGCGCACACACACATATGTATATATATATATATAATATATATATACATATACAAGTGACTTTAAGTTGTTCGACTAAAAGGCAGTGCTCCAGTATGGCCGCAGTCAAATGGCTATGCGTACGAAATGATCACTCATTGGTTTTCATAAGAGCACACATACACACATGCACATATTGTTGTTCTTTCATATGTCGTTGAGTCTGTAAACAATGTCACTAAAATATCTCTTTGCAAAACAAGCCTTTGGTTTTGTTTTGATGTATGCCAGAGAAACGTGGACATTAAATTCAAAATATTGCATACAGAGCCAGTTTTTGGCTTTTTTTTTTTTTTTTTTTTTGCCAAAATGTCTTCGACAAATTTTGCTTATGTCTTGGAAAGACAATGCGATTGACGTTGAGGTCATGAAGTTAGCAAATGATGTCAAAATATGAGCTCTCCTTTGATGCAACAGACTAAGATGGATAAGTCATGCTGTTCACATGGCAAATGAAAGAATTTCGAAACGTCTGATCGACGGAGAAAAAAATGTTCGGTGGGGGGGGGGGGGAAGAAACTCCAAAAAACCTGTGAAGTAAAGAAAAGTGAAGTTACAAAGACTAATCTAAGACTGATATGAAAAATGGAGGTAATATTTACTTGGGAAGGCGGCGAGCTGGTAGAAACGGTAGCACGCCAGACGAAATGCTTAGCGGTATTTGGTAGACGAAAACTAAAAGAAGCCCATCGTCTGTGTGTGTGCGCGCGCTTGTGTGCGCGCGCTTATGTGCGGACGTGTGAGTGTTTTTGTGTCTGTGTTTTATCCCTCCACTGCTTGACAACCGGTGTTAGTGTGTTTATGTCCTTGTAACATAGCAGTTCTGCAAAAGAGACCTATAGAATAAGTACCAGATTTTAAAGAAATTAGTACTGGGATCGATTCATTCGACTAACAATTCTTCAAGGCAGTGCCTCAACATCGCCGCAGCCCAACAACTGAACGCGCGAATGTGTTTGTGTGTGTTTGTGTGTGTGTGTGTGTGTGTGTGTGTGTGTACCCATATAAAGAAAATGTGCATATATTTTGTCTTACAGTAACCTTCCGCGTCACCCATGTGTTTCAACGACTACTCGATTCTTCAGCTGGTGTAGAAGGGACGTGTTTCCAGTAAGCTTTTTCTATAAAGATAGCACAACCACAAGGGGCTGAAAATAAAGCAGCTGGAGTAGATATGGGGTACAATGTGAGAGCGATCATATACAACCAAGAAATCGCCATGTTTACACATTTCTCTACGAGGGAATATATTAAATTAGGGAATATCTAACAACGATTTCTGTAATAACGAGACGCACTTGAACCCTTAAGGTTCATCATAATTAGTCTAATTAGTTTAAACGAGGCATTTATTGATTGAGAGTGCTCTAAAACTGATCGGAAATTAGTTGATCTATTTATCTATCTCAACCGTGCTCTCCATCTTCCGCCATGCCTTTTGTGTGTGTGTATGAGTCTATGTATGCATATATATATATATATATATATATATATATATATATATACACACACAGGCATATACATACAAAGACATATATACACTTATATTTGTATACATAGTATATATTTCTCTATCTGTCTCTCCCTATATATATATATATATATATATATATATATATATATATATACACACACACATGCATACATATCCATATACAAACATATGTATATGTGTATGAGTGTGTGTATGTGAGTGCTATGTGTTGTGTGTGTGTGTGTGTGTGTGTGTGTGTGTGTGTGTGTGTGTGTGTGTGTGTATTAGGCAGCCACAAAGTAATCAGAACATCAATAATGCAAATAGACAACACTTTCCTTATTGACCATTTTCCAGTTATTTTTATGTTTTTTCTTTTTATTTTAAATCGATTAACACAAGAAAGAAAAAAAAAACACCTTTGTGATTGTTTTACAATTTTATTTTTTCTCTGGCAATTCGATGTTAATAACAACAACAACAACAACAATAGTAATAATAATAACAATGACATTGAACGGTTTTTGCGATAATGACATCTGATTTCTGAACCCAATATGAAGAGGTCACAAGCGTTCAATAGAAATATGGATGGTCATATGAGCAACCGATTCCGCCAGAAAACAAAGAACATCCAGTCAGAATTCTTCTTCGGAAACATCAACATGGCCATTTCTGAAATAATGCAATTTCAGGATTTTTATGGTCCATAAAAACCACATCGACTCCTGTATGAAGAAGCAATTCTTGCCATGCCCATCTTCGGTGTGAGGTGGGCTCATTGGTTAGTTGCTTCGGGGCCTCACGGGTCTAGGAGCCCCAGTTCTAGTCTATGTTGCGGTTTTCTGTCAATAGATACGATAAGGGCCAGTGTACTGATTGGCCCGCGGGCCAATATTGCTGCTATGGCAGCGATGCTTCTTGGACTAAATTATGTAAATGATGTTTTTTACTTTTATATTTTCCTTGTTTCAGTCATTGGACTGCGGCCATCCTGGGGCACCGCCTTCAAAGGTGTAAGTCATATACACATACATGTGTGTGTCTATGTGTGTATATTTGTCTCCACCACCACCGCTTGGCAACCGTTGTAGGTTTGCTTACGTCCCCGTAACCTAACGGTTCAACAAAAGATACCAGACCAAAGAAAAGAAATAACTAATGGTATCGATCCAACTGACTCAGCCCTTCAACGCAGTGCACCAGCGTGGCCGCAGTCCAATGATTAAAACAAATAAAAGACGACAGGAATCAAAGCGATATTAATTCCAATCGTTTAGTAATGATTAATGTCAGGAGCCAAAGTGGTTACGGACGAACGGTGAGACTACAATAGCTTACTTTAAATTATTAACATCGTACGGGTAAACATACCCGTCACCTTATTAACACCATTACGGGTGTATGCATAAACAACGCGGCCTCGTTTTGGTGAAGGTTTCAAGATCTATATTTAATGATATTGGAAGCTTTCATTTCCGTCTTGTAAACGTACTTCGCCAATTTTCTAAGCTTTAATCAGAGTCATTTTGCGTTCAAGATTTTATTTTCTGTGAAATACTTTTTAGTCACCCTTTTACATCAGAAGCAACACGCAATAATTCGTTAAACTTTAAACCTAAGTTCAGCTCTAATCTTACCAAATTCTTTTCTCCTTCCGTCTCTCGTATTTGACGATCAACAACTTCGTGTTAACACTCAATAATTTTTCTTCCATTAAAAGTCTATTATTTACAAATGAATCATTTGTGGTTTTGCAAATAAATTGACTTTCTTTCATCTGTGGAAAATCTTGTCATAGCAAAACAGTCTTTTGATAAATCCTGAAAAGAATTCTTTCGTTTAATTGACATTAATTTAGGATTCCATTGAAACTCAACACAACTTTCATTATTTATTTATTTATTTATTTATTTATTTATTTATTGTTAGAATTGTGTTTGTTGTTGCTCTTGAGGGTTTATTTGATTGGTGAAGATAGAAATGATTGTAATAATACAGTAAAATAACCAAGTAAACACACAACTATATATACACATGCATGTACACACACACACACATATATATACACATATATACAACCATGAACAGTTATACATGTATAAATACGCATATACATGAAAACACATGTACACATATACATACACAGATACATATATATACAACCATGAGCACATATAATTATATAAACACACATACACGTACATACATGCACATATATACATACACAAACGTGCTCACATATAGAGACACATGGATAAGTATAGGCTCAAAAACACATTTACACATACACACACACACTTGCATACACTTTCAGACATACACATACACACATACATACAGATACAGATGCACATACATACATTTAAGGCGGCGAGCTGGCAGAAACGTTAGCACGCCGGGCGAAATGCCTAGCGGTATTTCGTCTGCCACTACGTTCTGAGTTCAAATTCCGCCGAGGTCGACTTTGCCTTTCATCCTTTCGGGGTCAATTGAATAAGTACCAGTTACTCACTGGGATTGAAATAATCAACTTAATCCCTTTGTCTGTCCTTGTTTGTCCCCTCTGTGTGTAGCCCCTTGTGGGTAGTAAAAGAAATAGCACATACACACATTCACAATGAACACACATGTACACACATACACACATAAATGCAGGTGTGGTGGGATATAAAGAAGAGCTATAAATAATTGACTGTAGCCTGGTGTATTACAGCTTCGGTTATCAACAAACCCCAGGAGCCGTATAAACTGACAGTTAAACAAATCCGCCATTTGCCTCACATCCACCCACAAAAAGAGCAGCACCATTCCTACCATCACACTCGTGGTCATGTTGTTGGTGTACATCACGAAACATTATAATGAAACTTTGATTTGACGCTTATTATCAACCGTAGTTATTTGATATGTATACACGGGTGTGTAGAGATGCAATGGCCCAGTGGTTAGGGCAGCAGACTCGCGGTCGTAGGATCGCGGTTTCAATTCCCAGACCGGGCGTTGTGAATGTTTATTGAGCGGAAAAACCTAAAGTTCCATGAGGCTCCGGCAGGAAGGTGGGGCGAACCCTGCTGTACTCTTCCACTACAACTTTCTCTCACACTTTCTTCCAGTTTCTGTTGTGCCTGTATTTTAAAGGGCCAGCCTTGTCACACTATGTGTCACGGTGAATCTCCCCGAGAACTACGTTAAGGTACACGTGTCTGTTGAGTGCTCAACCATTTGCACGTTAATTTCATGAGCAGGCTGTTCCGTTGATCGGATCAACTGGAACCCTCGTCGTCGTAACCGACGGAGTGCCACGATATACACAGGTGTATATATGTGCGCGTACGTGTATGCATGTATATATGTATGTACGTATGTATGTATGCATGTATGTATGCATGTATATATGTATGTACGTATGTATGTATGCATGTATGTATGCATGTATATATGTATGTACGTATGTATGTATGCATGTATGTATGCATGTAAGTTGATCGGTAGGCATGTAGATATATATTTGAGCGTAATAAAGTGTTCTCGGATTATCCGTTCTCATTCAGCATCCAAATGCACTTGGAACATTCAACGCATGGTTCAGAACAGCCATAATGGTGAAACGTACGTCGAGGCTTTAATATAAACTTGAGTTTGCCTTGATTTCTCTCTCTTTCTCTACCCACCTCTCTCTCTCCCTCTCTCTAACATGCGCATGCGCGTGCATATATATATATATATATATATATATATATATATATATATATATATATATATATATATATATACATATATATATACATAAATATATATATATATATATATATATATATATATATACATAAAAGTGTATATATATATATATATATATATATATATATATATATATATATATAATATATATATATTTATATATATACATACACACGTACACGCATACACACACATATACGTATATACATACCTATGTGTATATATATATATATATATATATATATATACATAAGCATACATACATATCTCTACACACACACTCGCACTCGCACACGCTTCATTCCTCTGCTCTTTTCCCTCCCCTCAATTTGAAGCTGATCCTCTGGTATTTTCCGAAGTGCTTGTTTGACATTTAAAAATGCCTCAAACATGTTGACCGACACAAATTAGCTTGTTTTGTTGGGATTTTTTCCTCTTGTTTTTCTTTGTTTTATATTTTTGTTTTCGTTCTTTCATATGTTTCGGATTTTTTTTAATTTTCTTTCTTTTTTTTTTTTGCTTCATTTTTTTTTTTTCGCTTTGTTTTTGTTTTTCCTTGAAATTCTTTTAATATTTGATTATTCTTGAAAACCAAAATCAGGCTGGAAAATATACTTTTTCTAACAAACATTGCTTGTTTTTGTGTATTTATGAGTATGTGATTGCGTGAGTGTATATGTATATGTATATGTGTGAGTGTGTGTGTGTGTGTGTGTGTGTGTGTGTGTGTGTGTGTGTGTGTGTGTGTGTGTGTGTGTGTGTGTGTGTGTGTGTGTGTGCATGCAAGTTACAGAGAGAGAAACAGACAGAATATGCGCGCGGCATCGTCCGTCACCCTCACCATCGTCGCCTTCGTCATCGTCGTCGTTGTTGTTGCTGCTGCTTTGCTATTGTTGTTGTGGTTGCTGTTTTATAACCCAACTATTTCAAAGAAGTCCGTTGTTCTCCAAAGGCAAACGTTTTTAACCGACGCAGAATGGCGACGTCTGGTCTCTAACACTGCAATCTGTTGCTGGAGTTTTGTGACCAATTTATTTGCGTTCCTTTCTCTTTCCACCCCGCCTCTGTCTTTCTCTCCCTCTCTTTCCCTAGTTGCTAGGTGATAAGACCAACGAGATCGTGACCTTGTTTACCCTGACACCTGATAACTCAATCCCGCCACAAAATGTTGTATAAGCGTCGTTTTGTGTGTGTGAGGAAATGAGAGAATGATGACAGCCTGTTGTGTAACGAACGACAGCAGGTGCTTCCTGTATCTCGCACGTCACTTCCCCCGCTATATCCCCTTATTGTGCCTACATTTATCATGGAATACGCACCTAGTTGGCTATCGAGTGTAAATGTAGTGATTTCAATCACATATATATATATATATATATATATATATATATATATATATATATAATATAAATAATATATATATGCATATATACATACGTATGTATATCGCAGCTTTATCCTCGTTACACGAGAAAAGCCATTTCTAAGAAGATTTACTGAAATGATTCATGATTGTTGCCATGTGATTCCCTTATATGACTTTTAAACCCGGCCAAGCTTTTACACATTTGATTGCATACAGACAACTGTGCTCGCTGGTAGGAGAAACAAGTGCCGCCATATGCAGTCTCTTAACATGTCGTTTTAGACCTCCAACTGAGAGGCACACCAGGCCTGCACGACTCCAAACATCTCCGCTCACAAACCACACACATAAAAAGCAACACTCTCTCACTTTCCACAGGTTCCCCCTTCTAACCCCCCCCCCTCCTAATTCTCTCATACTTCTCTCTCTCTCTCTTTCGAGAATAAATTAATTTGAAAATTGGCAAATTGATATTCACGCAGAATAGAAATATCAGAATCGAATGAATACAAGAATAATAATTGTTGTGTGAGTTTCAAGCGAAGTGAATTCAGTAGATTTTATATTCAGAGATTTTATGCTGTCTTCTTTAAGACATAAAACTGCGCTACTTAAGTTTCCTGAAGAGGCCATCTGCACTTCCTCTAGATTGTAATACTTTACCAAAAATGCACATCCATTCCTTCCTTTCTTGAAACGGAAAGGTTCAAGCGTTCAAAGGGGAAGGTGCTATAGGTTCAAGCCTGCATTTTAGGTGAAATATTGCATCCTTGATGAAATGCAGATGGCTTTTCGGTCGTGAAACTTTAGCAGCAGTTGTATATGTTGAGTAACGTAAAAGAAATATCATTTATATATATATATATATATGTGTGTGTGCGCATAAATACATATGTATGTATCTATATGTACATATGCGTGTGTGTGTGTGTGTGTGTGTGTGTGTGTGTGTGTGTGTGTGTGTGTGTGTGATGTATACACACTCAGCGGGTTAGCTCTTACTTCCCTGTAGACTAAATGAACCAACCAGTATATTACCTCTGTTCAGTTTGTATATATTCGTTTGGCGTCAGCTACTTCAAGAAATATTCATGAAATAATTCATGAATATTAAAATCATACACACACACACACACACACACACACATGTTTCTCACTCTCCCCTTCTCTCCCGATATATATATATATATATATATATATATATATATATATATATATATATATATATATATATATATACATACATACATTCATACATATATGTATGTATGTATGTATGTATGTATGTATGTATGTGTGTGTGTGTGTGTGTGTATATATGAATATCTATAAACTGAAAGCGCAATTCTCCGTCTAATCTAAACAGCCTATTATAATGATAACTATTAATATATATATATTTTTTTAGAATGTAACATATATGTGTTTCATAATGCAGACCATTGAATAACCGTGTAATCGTTAGCAGCATAGTTTCTGTGACTGCTTATATCGAGACAAAACAACTGATAACGCAGCCGTTAATACGGAAAATTTTGTAGATTTTTTTCAAGCAATGTCGGTTGTTGTTAGACATCGTCTGCTTGCGATATCAATTTGTTTTCTCTTTTTTTTTTTTTTTTTTTTTCTTTTTTCATATTCTGGCTTACAAAAAAACTCTTGTTTTTATTCCAAGAAGTCTAACTTTAAGTTGGGGAGAAGAAAAAAAACGAAAAGAACAAAGAAGCCAGTAGAGGAATCAGCACATAACTGTGTTGCCATAATTGTGTCATAAACGAATCTGAAGACATGTTCTTCTGTAATACCGAAAGTGATGATGATGATGATGATGATGATGATGATGATAATCATTTTTATTTCAAATTTTTTGCCACAAGGGCTGCTTGGTGGAGGCGGGGGATACGTACCAGTGTTTCATTGGTACATATTTTATCGACCCCGAAAAGACGAAAGGAAAAGTCGACCTCGGCGGAATTTAAACTCAGAACGTAGCGACAAGCAAAATACCGCCTAGCATTTCCGTCAGCTCGCTGCCTTCAGCAACAACAACAACAACAATAATGATAATAATAATAAATACCCTGTCGCAGTACCAGGATATCCTGATGTTGTACCAGACAGTGGCTCTCATGGCTTCTGATCTTAAATGATATCATGTACATTGTTTTGTCTTGGAATAAAAGACGAGCTACAGCAAATATTCTACTAGTGGCTCGAGAGTCAGTACGTACAAGAGAGACGAGAGGGAGCAACCTTGCTGAACCGAGCGCATGATATTGAACGGCTATGAGAGGTGACCGTTCACTCTGACCACTGAACAGATGTCGCTGTGCATTGCAGTGATCCGGCCCCTGAATACTGGCCCGAAACCAGCTGCCTTGAGGATCACCGCCAGGTATAGATGGTCGACCCTATCGAAAGCTTTAGACTGATCCAAATTGATCAGGTCCCCACCCATGCCAGGTTCTTTAGCCACTTTTTCAATGACCTATCGCATGAGGTGGAGGTTGTCGTGGATGGATCTTTTCGGGGTGGTACATGTCTGTGCCTCCTCTACCAGATCACCGACGACAAGCGCCAACTTCGTAGACAACACCTTGGCCAAAATTTTAAATTATGCATTCAGCAGAGTTATGGGCCTAAAGTTGTCCATACAGTCTCCTCCCTTGTTCGGGTATTTTCTCAACAACGCCACCGCTCCTCGGCTCACAAAACGGGGTATTCTCCCATTCTATTGTTGCCAGTTGCAGTAAACGTTTGCTAAGAGGTCAGCGAACAAGTCAGAACTGTAGGCGTAAAGCTCGAAGTGCAAACCATCCAAATCAAGCTAGTTACCCCTCGTGCAGCTAGCCATCGATTCCCGTATTTCAAAAGCTGTTATCGGCCTTTCGAGGTTTTCCGCATCCATCGCCGAGAGCCGCTGCAATCCGTCGAGGTAAAGCATGAAATCCATCCTGCGACCCGGCTCACCGCTGCTCTCCCGAACAGTTGAGCGAAGCGTCGCCGAAAGGCCTCACATATCTGTCTCGGATCAGTTATCATTTGCCCATCGTGGTCCGGTAAGGATCGGATCGTGGATTTATTGCCACACCGTGCCTCTGCCACGTGTTTCCTAGCCTTAACTTTTCCATTCTTTTGTTGTTCGATATGTCAAGTATCGTTTTTAATCATATATAAGCCGCACCCCTAATTTACTGTTAAATCTGAGTACAAAATTGTTCCCCTTCATATTCAAATTTGATATCGGTTTCGCTCTGTCTACAACTTGCAGTCTAGTTTTTTTCCATTACAATCAAGCATAAAATTATGCAACTTATACACGAGTAAACGCCATCGTTGAAGCTGTTGACGAAAGAATATAGAACGTTCGTGACGAGGAATGTGCTACATAAACTGGGTGCTTATTTAATGAGGCTGATAGCAAAGTATTTTGTTATCTTCCTTATCTGGGTCTCTAACTAAAACCTTTAATGTCTCTCTTGTATTTTAAGAGATCAGATTCCATTTACATTAGGTCACTTTGTTGCTTGAGGCACTTGGCTCAGTGGTTAGAGGTGTTCGACTCAATATTGTAAGATTGCGGTTTCGATTCCTGGATCGGGCAATTTGTTGTGTTCTTGAGCAAAACACTTCATTTCACGTTGCTCCAGTCCATTCGGCTGGCAAAAGTCCTACGAGGGACTGGCATCCCGTCCAGGTGGAAAGTATATACGTTAACTCGAAATTGTTATTTTGTTGTCTGTCTAAAACATTCTCCGAATCGTCTTTTTTTGTGGGGGTGGAGGGGAGGGAGGGAGAGAGAGAGAGAGAGCTAGAGTGAGAGAGGATTGCACCTGTAGCAACCAGCTGGTACTCATTTACGGTTGAGTAGACTGGGGCAATGGGAATGATGTGCCTTACTGAAGGACACAACATGCCGCCCGATCCAGCAGTCGAACCCGTGACTTTATGACCATGAGCCACTCAGCCGGAACCGGAACATTCGACCACCCGGTAGAGAAATTGATCTTATGATCGCTGGACATCCAATCCCAATATTGAACTCTCGACCTTATGATGGTGAGCTGAACACTGCTAACTACTAAATTACGTTATGATCACCAGCCACTTGGCCCTTATGGTCGCTAGCCGCCCGATCCTGGTACTGAATTCACGATCTTATGATCCGATATGAGAATTGATCTCATGATCGCTAGCCGCTCAATCCAAATATTGAACTCACAAACTTAAGATCGCGAACAGAACACTGTTAACCACTAGGTCACATGTTTTAACATGTGGCAATAAGGATATTTGCGAGATATCGCCAAATCTCAACACATAAGTGAAGGACAAAGCAGTGTTTTTTTTTTAATGTTCTGTTTTCTTCTGCCGTCCTCACCTTTCAAACAAACGTGTGAAAACATGAACTACATGGACGCCAACCTGAAAAATGTCTAAACAACCAAAAACCAAATAAAATGAAATGAAGTAAAATAAAATAAAAGTAGTGTGAGTTGATCTTTCGTGTAAATAGACCTGTCAATGTTTATAGAGACTATCTATACCTTGGGTGAACTGCATCGCAGTTTGTTTAGCTTTCAGTTCGTTGACTTTCTTAGTTCTGTTTCAAAGTAAAAGTTTGCCTTCATTCCAAAGAGATGGGTGTTTTTTTTACTGGTTGTTGTTGCAATTATTTTAAATTAACATCGAAAACAAACTTAAAATCCTTTCTCCAGAATATTCGGCCGGCAATCGCCACATCGAAAGACTTGACTCTCAGCTCAATCTTATATAGTTTATTACGAGTCTGTCGTAGTCTTTTGTGCATTTGTCTTTGTCTTTTCACAAATGGATTAATAATCATTATAGAAGGTGACTGAAAAGTCGCTTTAGTGTCGAAATAAGATGTTTGGGCGCAGCTGTTTTGGCGCAGTTGTTTAGACGCTGATTATCTGGCACGTTTCTGGCAAGAGTATCTTTTGGCGCTAGAGGCAAATACACACAAACATATATGCAGACGTGTATTTTACTTGTTTCAGTCATTTGACTGCGACCATGCTGGAGCGCCGCCTTAAAGGGTTTAGTGGAAGAAATCGAACCCAGGGTTTATTGTTAATTTGTTTTACCTTTCTTTTCTTGGGTGGTGGGGTGGGGGTTACTGTGACAGAATAAGGCAGACCTTATAATCTTTAGCAACGTTGTTTAACAGTGAATAGAAATATCTGGGTGTTATAGGTGTCTGGATAAATCGCAGGAATTAATTAAGGACAAGGGCCTAACAGAACAAGGGACCTAACAGAACAAGGGGCCTAACAGAACAAGGGGCCTAACAGAACAAGGGGCCTAACAGAACAAGTATCAGTCTTTAAGAAGTAACAAATATTGGGGTCAATTCGTTTGACTAAAATTCTTTAGGGCGATGCCCCTAGCACGAGTAAAAGAATATGCGTGTGTACGTAATATATGTATGTGTGTGCTTCTGTGTGTGTGTGTGTGTGTGTGTGTGTGTGTGTGTGTGTGTGTGTGTGTGCATATACGTATAAACATTAAATCTATGCACAGGCGTGTTCTTTATGCGGTTGACCATATCGATCTCATCAGGTTGTTGGGAGTGGGGCCGATAAAGACATCGTAGCAATTATCCCTCCCTTCTTGCTCTTCCTCCTCCACCTCTACCTCATCCTGCCTAACTATCTAAAGTAATACCACTACCAAAACCACCACCAACAACAACATCAGCAACAACAACACAGTTAAGTCGTTAATATGGCGCTCCATTGTCTCGGTTGTCTTCCATTGTTCTGTCTTTATGTCATAAAACTAATGAACGAAATATGATTTCTACTTTAGATTATTATTTATTGGCATTTAGCAATAATCTATAATTTGTCTGGGAATATCAAACACCAGGAGCGGCGCAGGAGGTGGGCGCCGGGGTTTGGGCTTCGGTGGAATAAAGAAAAGAAAAAAAATCACATTTTGCCAATCACAAAGATTGACAAAATGTTTCCTATTTAAAAGAATGATGGAATAAATTCTTTGGAGAGAACTTCCTGTAGCTGGTTGGAAGCAATGATTGACATGACTTCACTCATATATTTTTGTTTTTTTTTGGTTTTATCAAAGAAACCAAGAATCTTGGAAATTCTAGAGATTTTTATAAATACACATCGATGTCATATCTAAAAATATTTATGGTGATAATCGATTGAACTAATTTTTGTATGCATACACATGGACATACTTACGTAAGTACGTATATACACACATTACGTATATACATACATTTGCTTATGTACATACATTCATACTTACATATTAATATACATATGTAGGCGCAGGAGTGGTTGTGTGGTATGTAGCTTGCTTATGAACCACATGTTTCCGGGTTCAGTCTCTCTATGTGGCACCTTCTACTATAGCTTCGGGCCGACCAAAGCCTTGTGAATAGATTTGGCTGGCGGAAACTGAAAGAAGCCCGTCGTATATGTGTGTGTGTGTGTGTGTGTGTGTGTGTGTATCTGTGCTTGTGTGTCTTTGTTTGTCCCTCCAACATCGCTTGACAACCGATGTTGGTGTGTTTACGTCCCCGTAACTTAGCGGTTCGGAAAAAAAAAAGAGCCCGATAGAATAAGCACTAGGCTTACAAAGAATAAGCCTTGGGATCGATTTGCTCGACTAAAGGCGGTGCTCCAGCATGGCCGCAGTCAAATGACTGAAACAAGTAAAAGAATAAAAGAATAAAAGAATATATATATGTGTGTATGTGTGTGTGTTTGCATGTGTGTATTTGCATATATACCCGTATATATATATATATATATATATATAAATAAGCATGTTTGTATGTACGCTATATATATGTGTGTATCTAAAGCACTGACGCAGTTGAGCAATTAGCTGTGTAGGCAATTATCCTCTCTGAGAAACTTGAAACGTTTTGTTCAACGGTCATCGACTCGGATCCAATTTCCGGGCTGATTTGCATATTCTTCAACACGTAACACAGAGTCTGCTTCTCTTGACTTAAGCACTTTTACAACTAGGCTCTTCAAGTCTCATTTAAAGCTACACACAAACAAATACACACACACACACACACACACACACACACACACATATATATGTGGTGGCGGTGGTGGTGATGATGATGATTGTGGTGGTGGTGGTGGTGATGCTGGTGATGGTGATGCTGGTGTGATGATGATGACGACGACGACGATGATGATGATGATGATGATGATGATGGTGATTATGATGAATCTAAATTTTTGCTGAACTCATATATATATATATATATATATATATATATATATATATATATATATATATATATATATATATATATATATATATTAGAGGAATGCGTTAGTGTAGATAGCCCAGAACTCGGATTGAATGCTTCTCTGAAAATACTCTACCTTTATACCCTAGGAGAATCTAAGATATATATATATAATATATATATATATATATATATATATATATATATATATTGCCTCTTTTAATCATTAGACTGTGGTGCACTGCTTTGATGAATAGACGAATAGACCCCAATACCGCTTTTTGTTGTTTTTTTTTCTTTCAAGCTTCGTATTTATTCCATCGGTTTTCTCTTGTCGAATCGCTAGCTTACAGGCTCCCAAATAAACGAATATAAACACAAAATTTCTGTCTATCAAATCCACTCACACGGTTTTGGTCGGCCCGAGGCTGCCGTAGTAGACGCTTACCTGAGAGATCACGCAGTGGGAGCGAATCTGGAAGCAAACCTCTTAGCACATTCACATCACATGTAGATCTATCAGATATATGAATGTAATTTCATGAGTAAACGTTCGTGTTTGTATTTTTTTATTTTTTTCGAAATAATCTCGAAGAGTTGTATTTAAATAGGTGTTATTGTAACACCTGTGTTATTTCTAAAACGCAGTACTCTGTTTTCAATAACTGTTATTCGGATTAGCTCAGAACGTCCGGGATATTCGTCACTGAGGGGGCTAAATCTACTTGAAACACTTAGTAACACATTGCTTCGTTTAGTAAGTCAGTTGATCTAGCGATCCACTGGCTTAGTAAGCCAAGCCCTGTGTTTTTAACAAAACAAATCTCACACATGCATGTGTGTGTGTGTGTGTGTCTTTGTTCCACCGCTTCACAACAGGTGTTAGTGTGTTTATGTCCCCTTAACGTAGATAATCAAATAATGTATTTATTAGTAAAAGTGGACAAAACACAAAACATCTATAAATTGAAGTATAATACCTCCGTCCATCTTCTCCGCTCACTATTGATAGGTGGGCCGTGCAGATAAAGCACTTAAGCACGTCCTTCATTGAGTCCTATCAGGAGCAATTGTCATTAGACTTTCCGGTTGGATTCTCAAGCGTGACCAATTGAGATTGGATATTATCCAACCATCTCGTTCTCGGTCTACTGCCAGGTCGCCTGCCGATCGGTCCGTCCTGAAGATTCTGCCATGCAGTTCTTAATGTTCATAATAAACTACTAACAAAGCATATCACTAATTATCGTTAAAAAAAAAATACTTTTAATATTTCGTATTAGTACTTGGTATTGTAATTGGATGTATTATATCTGATATTTATTTATTTATGGGTTTCAGCCAAGTGGCTGTGGTCATGCTGGAGCACCACCGTGACTTTCCGTCTTTATGCTGTGCTCTCTTCACGTTCCTTGCATTGATAAGAGAATATAAAAGAATATATATATATATATAAGAATATGTATATATATGTATATATATAGATAGATAGATAGATAGACATGCATATATCGGTACAGGACGTCACCAAATCACAAGGCTTTGGTCGGCTCGAAGCAATAGGAGAAGACATTTGCACAAGCTGCAACGCAGTGGGACTGAACCCGGAACTATGAGGTTTAGAAGAAAAAGTTCTTAGCTCACAGTCATGCCTGCGCCTAACTATTTCAAAACTGTTTGTTCAGCTTTTGTTGGAACGTATTCTATATATTTTATAGAAATTTATGAACTTCGGCATTTTTGAAGATATCTGTTTTGAAAGAGAAGAGAGTGTGTTAGCCGCCACAATGCCTTTTCCTTTGTGTCTTTTATTATTTATTTTTTTTGTATAATTCTTTTGTCTTCTTTGAGAAAAAAGACGAACACATTCCAATCCATTCTCTTAACTAGATTCTTCTGAGCGAGACATGAGGCATTTATTAAAGTGTTGCTGCGTCAGTTCGTATACTGATGTGTATGTGTGTGTGTGTGTGTGTGTGTAATATATATATGTGTATATAAACACACACATACGTATGTGCGTGGATGTGTTGCTTGTGTGTGTGTGGTGGGCGGGTGGGGGGAAGACCGGTGGTGGAGTCTTCGGGGTGGTTGTTCATTTTTATTACCGAGATGTTATGCTTAATGCGCAGGGAGGGCACCACTCGAGCAGGACAGATATGCGCGCACACAAAAGCACAAACACACGCACGCACACACGTGTGTTTGTGTGTGTGTGTGTGTATGTATGCATGTATGTGTGTATATATATGTATGTGTGTGTATGTGTCTGTGTGTTTGTGTATGTATATATGTATGCATGTTTGTGT